>NC_064926.1:516892424-517094924 GCF_023897955.1 Schistocerca gregaria | reverse complement strand
TTCCAGTAGTTGAAGTAATGTCTGACGTTATGTGGTAATTAGAAAGAAAATTAGTCAAAATATAAACGGATAGAAGAACTATGTATTGCCTCCGAACTGTTGTTAGATGTGTTCGTATGTGTATATGTTCTCTAGCAAATAAGTGTTGATCTTCTGAACTATTTAGATGACATCCTTCTCTTCTCAGGATTTTACCACACGAACTTCGTAACGAACACTCGTTACGAATTTTGCTTTGACGATTTATCGTTTCTAGTACATTATTCCGATTTTTTGAGTCAAGGATGGTTTCTTAGAACCTCTTTTTTCGCGTCTGAATCAAACGAAATGACATTACGTCGATGTTTTGAACAGTGTGAACTCATCCCAATTTGACGGCTACGTCGCCTTCCGTTCCGTTGACGCCCCCTGTGAATCGAACTTTAGGGGTGCGACCGCCGTTCTTTTCCGGAAAATCACGCGCCTCGCCACGCCAATAAAGATTTAGCTGAACCGTGCCGTGCCGCCCTGCGCCGACAGCGATGGCAGAAATCACCAATAAATCACGTGACCAGAGCCATAAACAGGGGCGCAGGAATGGGGGGTGGGATTGGGGAGGGCTGGCAGGTTGGGCTGTTTGGGGAAGCGGGCCACGTGCGTGCCACGGACGTGCCACGGACGTGCCACGTGTTAATTGCGGCGAGCACGCTGCCAATTAGTGTCCGGGAGGGGAGCGCTGCGGCGCAGCACAGCTCAGCTCCGCTAGAGGGCCGCTGAGGCCAGGGCAGGATACGAGGGACAGCAGGTCTTCTGGACCCTTACTGCTGTTTCAATAGCCAGAGGGAGTATCTCTGCATTGGTATCTACCTCCACAATCTGCGATCCGCTGCATTCTGTGAGCTATAGCGTGTACTGTGGGGTATACATTTAAACGTCTCAAGTCATTGCTTTGGTGAACAGACCACAAGAAAAAATGGCTACCACTGTGTGAGCTGTATGATCGTCTACACAATAACTAGAGAACATGAAACTTAAAGTCGTTAATGGACTAGACCTAGATTCCGACCATTACCCAACAAATTTGTCTCTAGATGTCATTCCAGAAAAAAGAAAAATCTCCAAGACATCTCTACACCGTGAATACGATGTACAAAAGATAATTGGTAATGAACAATTTACAAAAGAAACACAAAATTGGCAACAACTGCAAGCATGACTTTTAAAAGCAGCTGAAACTGTAGCACCGCAAACAAGAACACGTAAACACCCATGGTGGGCAGATGAGTGTGGCCAACTAATAAATCTCAGACAACAGGCGTGGCAAAATTGGTTGTGCAACAAAAATCAATAGACCCTGGAAGATATCAAAGATACCAGGAAAACAGTCACAAAAGCAATATGAACAATCCGTAAACAACACGAAGACAAAAAATTGCAAGACATAGAAAACGATTTCAAGAAAAACAATTCCCAAAATTTCTACAGAGCATTCAAACAAAAATTAACAAAGTACTCTCCTCCATCACTCCAATTAAAAAATGAACATGGGGAAATTGTCCATACCAACACGGAAAACTGTGAAATTCTTTCAAAACTCTTTTCTAAATTACTGAATTGTGAAAAGCCTGCAGAAAAATTTGAGTTCCATCACCCACAACAAAACAAAGACTCAAAGCCACCAAGTTTACAGGAGATTAAAGAGATAATTCAGTGACTGAAAAATAAAAAAGCATCAGGAGAATACCAAATCATTGCAGAATTATGGAAAAAAGCAGGAGAAAATCTTATTGTAAAACTCAAACAAGTTATACATGAAATCTGAAAACTGAAAAAAAAACTCAGATTGAATGACAGCAATCATACATCCTCTGTACAAAAAAGGAAGAAAAAAAGGCTCCAAATATTATCGTGGAATTTCTTTATTGTCAATAACATACAAAAATTCTGACTAAAGCCCTACTAAACCGAGCAGAACCTCAGCAGGATTAAAAACTAGGCGAATACGAAGATGTATTCAGAAAAGGTCGATCATGTGTAGAGCATATCCTTAACTTGAAAAACTCAATGAAATATTTTCATAGTAGTTCCAACAAAAGTTATGTCATCACGTTTGTCGACTTTAAAAAAGCATATAACAGCACAGAGCGAGAATTCCTTTTTGAAGTATTAGCAGAATTTGGACTAGATCAAAAGACAATAAACATCATAAAGGAAACACTCACGGAGACCAAATGAAAAGTAAAATTTATGGGAGAATTGAGCACAGAATTTGAAATAAACACAGGAGTACGAGAAGGGGATGTACTGTCCCCAGTGCTCTGCAATTGAACTCTTGAAGAAGTTGTTGGAGAATGGAGGAAAGCAGGTGCACCAGCACACAGACTGGGACCAAGACGTATGGGCGTAGAATTAGACTGTTTAGCATTTGCTGACGACATGGCACTGATCGCAACAAGACATTACCGATGAACAGAAACGGCTGGAATTATTACACGAGCAGGCGGCAAAAATAGGATTACAAATTTCATTTGAAAAAGCAAAATTTATGACTGACATCAAAGATCCACCTTCTGATCTCAAAATTGGTAATAACTACCTCTCTCTAATAAAAGAAATTAAATATTTAGGTGAATGGATTGCAGAAAATTGTAATGAAAAGAAATCTGTCAGATCAAGGGTCCAGAAAATTGAGACGGCGTTTCAATTAACAAAAAATATTTACAACAAAAAGAATCTCTCGTTGGACTGCAAAATACGACACTACGCAACAGTATTTAAACCCGACGCCCTCTACGCATCTGAGACACTAAACCTTCAACACAGAACACTAAAAGAGGAATTAGAAGTGAAAGAACATAAAATAATGAGGAAAATCCTAGGACCAAGAACTAAAGATTGTGTGCATTATCCAAAGCCCAATGCCGAAATATATAAAAATATCTCCAAAATAAGACACAATGGGCATGAAGAGAATCGAATTCATGAGGCATTTAGAAAGAATGGACTCAAAGAGGTTAACTCACAAAATCAATACATTTTTAAAGATCAAAACTACAAGACCGAACTGGTACAAACGGACAGAAAAACACCTGAGAGTATTAGGGTCTCCAAATCTACACGATAGATATGAAATCAGAAAAATCACAAACACACGGGGTTTCGGGAAGAAGAGAGAAAAACTAACCGACATACGTGGTCTACGCAACAAATGCTAGCCCATTCGTTGTTTATGGAGGAATACTGGGTGAAAGGGAAGGCCAACAAATGTTGATTACGCGTGGTCCTAAGTAATCCATCCGCGAAGAAGAAAACGAAACATTTACATTCTGTCAGAAAGGTAAAACACAGTCAATTCCCAAAATATCTTGGAGTATACCTAAATCGCTCGCTCAACTTTAATAATCATCCAGGAGTCACAGAATAAAAACTGAAATCGAGAAACAATTTAATTAGGTAAATTGCTGGAACAATCTTGAGAGCACATGCATAGACAGCTACGCTTATTGGTACTAGCATTGGTCTATTGTTGATTATTGCTCTCATTTACGGAGCAGAAGCTATCGTGTTGAAAAGGTTGACATACACCTTAGTGATATAATAAGGGCAATAACAGGTAATAAAAAGCACTCGCAGATTGAAAATACGGTACCACAAAACTCTACAATTTACGGGAGACAAATGAAAATTCGTGGCAGACATTGACTCGAACACCGATTTCTCACTCTACTGGAGCGGTCGCGTTAAGCGTTTCAGCTGTCTGAGTGCATTTCACAGACAGACCAAAACTTCCGTATGTCCCATTGTTTGCTACCCATAGCGCTCGCACAATTATGTAGCTCCCACACACACAGGGAATGACTTATCTATTTTCCTCCTCAGGTTCGCTTTGCTTTGGCACGAAATACGTTAGAGGAGTATCTCTGTTGGACAAGGAAATTTCATCGAATTTTACAGACACTTTGAGATACAGACACTACACTAACGTGTTTCACCCCAAAGCCAACGAAGACTGACGAGAAAACTAAATAATTCTTCCCTGTGCAGGAATCACGTAATTGTGTTATCACAACGGGTAACACACTCAGGGACGTATACTCGTAGAAATTAGGATCTGTAAAGGAAACATTCTCGAATAGCTGACGTGATTAAGGCGACAATTCGCATAAAGCAGGACAATCGGCTTCTAGTCCCTGATCGGCACCAATTCTTATTTGTTTCCACTAGATTGTGTAGCTGTGGTGATAGTGCACTCGCAGTCTACGAACACATTTCATGAGTTAATACAGCTATAATTCGTCAGCGTTGCCTGTGGCTTCAGAACCGTTTAGCTGTATTGGTACTGTATTCGCAAATTGCGAGTAATTTTCATGATTTAATATAGCCGTAAATCGTCAGCAGTGTTTGTTCTTTCATATACGTATGTATCCCCAATGGAACATCCCGTCGAACTTAACACACGCTGTCAAATACAGACACTGCACATATGATAATTTTTGGAACAGTTAAATAGATGCCTCTTCCACGGCTACACGTTCTCTGGAAAATTGCCCCTCCTTACCTTAGCTGAAAACTACAGAGGACTCATAGGTGGAAAAAGATCATTCATGTCTGCGTCTTCAAAAACATGCCAATAAATAATGCACTGAGCTCCTTACCGCATAATAGGCATAATTCTAGGAAACAAATTTAAAACTAAATTTCATCCACCCATGGAAGAACAATAGAATTCAGCATCGGAAACGATTCAGATCCACAAATACATGTCCTACACCGATCCAACCAAACCATCTCCAGATATGCATTTGCCTCAGAAATCATAGAGCCAGCTTATTAGAATTGGAGCAACGCACTCCAAAAGGAAGGCTGTTCGCTTTAAGTAAAATGACTGAAATCCTCAATACGATTGTGCCGCTCCAGAACAAACACTATAGCACTTAGTGCTGTAGTACCCACACAGCAAATTCCGATGGGCTTGGGGCAATCTGCTGGCGCAACAAAAGAGTGACTCAACTCACTGGGAATCACACAGTGGCATACAAACAATGAAAAGCTGCTATATCAAAAACAGATTTGAATTAAAGTTTAAATAATACAACCTACATTATACTTTAAGTACCATTTCAACTGCATTAACAATACATCTGTTTTCATAGCAGTGTTGTATATTTCTATGCACACAGATATCGTATATTTGAGTGTGACATTTACTACACTACTGGCCGTTAAAATTGTTACACCAAGAGGACATGCACATCATAAACGGGTATTCATTGGACAAATATATTATAACAGAACTGACATGTGATTACATTTTCACGCAATTTGGGTACATAGATCCTGAGAAATCATTTCTCATAACAACCAACTCTGGCCGTAATAACGGCCAGGATACGCTTGGGTATTGAGTGAAACAGAGCTTGGATGGCGTGTATAGTATAGCTGGCCATGCACCTTCAACACGATGCCACAGTTCATCACGAGTAGTGACTGGCGTATTGTGACGAGTCAGTTACTCGGACACCATTGACGAGACGTTTTCAATTGGTGAGAGATCTGGAGAATGTGCTGGCCAGGGCAGCAGTCGAACATTTTCTGTATCCAGAAAGGCCCGTACACAACCTGCTACATGCGGTAAAGCCTTATCCTCCTGAAATAGTGTTTCGCAGGGATCGAATGAAGGGTAGAGCCACGGGTCGTAACACATCTGAAATGTAACAACCACTGTTCAAAGTGCGGCAAATGCGAACAAGAGGTGACCTAGAAGTGTATCCAGTGGCACCCCATACCATCACGCCAGGTGTTACACCAGTATGGCGATGACGAATACACGCTTCCAACGTGCGTTGACCACGATGTCGCCAAACACGGATGCGTCCATCATGATGCTGTAAACAGAACCTGGATTCAGCTGAAAAAACGACGTTTTGCAGTTTGTGCATCCAGGTTCGTCGTTGAGTACACCACTGCAGGCGCTCCTGTCTGTGATGCCGCGTCAAGTGTAACCGCAGCCATGGTCTCCGAGCTGATAGTCCATGCAGCTGCAAACGTTGTCGATCTGTTCGTGCAGATGGTTGTTGTCTTGCAAACGTCGCCATCTGTTGACTCAGGGATCGAGACGTAGCTCCACGATCCGTTACAGCCATGCGGATAAGACGACTGTCATCTCGACAGCTAGTGATACGAGGTCGTTGGGATCGAGCATGACGTTCCGTATTACCCTCCTGAACCTACCGATTCAATATTCTGCTAACAGTCATTGGATGTCTACCAACACGAGCAGCAGTGTCGCGATACAATAACCCGCAATACCGATAGGTTACAATCCGACCTTTATCAAAGTCGGAAACCTGATGGTAGGCTTTTTTCGTCTTTACAGAAGGCATCACAATAACATTTCACCAGGCAACGCCGGTCAGCTGCTGTTTGTGTATGAGAAAACGGTTAGAAACGTTCCTCATGTCAGCACGTTGTGGGTGTCGCCACCAGCGCCAACCTTGTGTGAATGCTCTGAAAAGCTAATCATTTGCATATCGGAGCATCTTCTTCCTGTCGGTTTAATTTCACGTCTGTAGCACGTCATCGTCGTGGTGGAGCAATTTTAATGGCCAGTAGTGTACCTTTGTAGACACCTTTCTGAAAATAAATAAACCTTCAAAATCTCTCATGTTTTTTCCCTCAGATATTATCTTTTGGGTGGTGACTGAAACTTTAGAAAGACTTTGTTATCTATTCCTTTTTCACGGAAATCACACTAACCTTGCCACCACCCTTTTGTCTTCATAAAAAATGCTCCCTGGTACTCCAACATAACTATGATAGACTTCCATGCTCGGAATAAATTCTGAATTGAGCAGTACTTGTGTTACGTAAGTATGCTCTGTCATAACGAAACGACATTTTCACCATTGGATATCAATAAACAGGAGATGGACATGCTCTTTACATGAAAGATTCCCTCTTGGAGGCGTGTTTACCCATCATATGTGTTTTCGAGCAGTCTCTTTGATCGTCTGCAACCCTGCTAGACCCCCCTCATTTTGCATAAGCCCAGTTTGTGATCCATCCACAATGACCAAACTCCGGTAAAAAGCTGGCTCGAGATGAAGGCCAACGTTGTCCCTGGTCCCTCCATCCATGTTTACAATACTTTTTTGCCAACGTCACCAATGCCACTTTCACAAAACGAAGTGGAGTATGTGTGGTCAAAACAGGCACAAGATGGAAGTCTACTGTTCTTCAGTGATATGAATATCGACTGGATATACATGGAACCTTTTAATTCAGGAATAGTGTATGTGGACTTACCGTTCCCAGATTTGTTTCTGTCCATTCCATTCTCCTACATTAAAAAAAAGCCAGTGTATTTTGGCTCATTTTGATGGTGTCCTGGCCGAGCTTCAAACTGACAATCATCTCTGTATATTAGTAATTGACTGACATACCAATCGACTGGTTCCCCCTCCACCTTCTACATTTTGATCCTCCATTATCCAATTTTAGCAATGATCTTATCACTGTCACGGAAACATTCATGGCCTCCTTGTGATATGGCTCCAAGTCCTTCAAGGCCCTCATGTTGATCGTCACAGCACAAGGTCCATCCATGCTGCTGGGCCTGGACCTTTTTAACGCCTTGGGATTGCAAATTCATGGCTGTGTTTTCATTGCCCTCCTCATGCATCTCCGACTCTGTGTCCCATGTGACTCTCGATCAGTTGTGCTCAAAGTTTGCAGAGTTCAAACTGTCCCATTTGACCTATGAATTACAACATCTGCAGGATGACGAGGTGCTGACACTCGTATCCAGCAGCCACTGGGCAATACCCATCATCATCAATGAGAAGCCCATTGGAGGGTTGCATGTGTGAGTAAACATCAGCTCATGCAGTGGTCGTCTCATCCTATTCCCAAGCTAGAAGACGTTCTTATAAAACTGGTGGAGGCAAAGTGTTCTCCAACCTACCTCCCATCTGCCGTTGGACACTGAATCCAGTGACATTCTGGCCGTAACACACTTTTCAGACTCGGTTAATACAATAGATTACCCTTTGGTATTGCTACTGCTGTAGTCGTTTTTCAATTACTCTTGGAACAACTGATACAGAATGTCCAAGGCACAATCCAGTATCTAGATGATTTTCTATTAGCAGATCACTCTACCAATGATTTAGCCAAGAACTTGGACGCACATTCTGCACAGTTTGACCATGTGCAGCTTAGTTATAAGAGAGAAAAGCGGGACTTTCTTGGGTGATAAGTCGAATACCTATGTCAGTTATTCAGTGCATTGGAATTCAACCCACACATCAGCATGTCGATGCTATGCAACGTCTGCCCACGCCAAGAGACAGATCTCAACTCAAAGCTCTCCTAGAACATTTGAGTAGTAGCACCACTTTCTTCCCCATGTGTAGCCTTGGCAGAACAATGTAATTATCTCATTCATGAAAATGTACAGTGGAAATGGACACCCAAGTATCACAAGGTATTTTGTGAGCTCCAACAGACCCTCCTCTGACTCCACTGCCTTACCTCCAATGATACCACAAAACCTCTGTGCTGCCAACGGATCGCATTACAGCCTAGGGGCAGTACTGTCAAATGCGACCAACAGAGTGGAGAAGCCGATATCTTTTGTGTCAATAACTTCGTCGTTGACTCTTCAGAACTACAACCAAATCGATAAGGAAGAAATGGAAATTATCCCTAGTACCAAAAAGTATCACAACGATATGTATGGCCAACAGTTCACACTGCACATGGACCACGAGCTCCTCCTGCCTTTACTGAAGTCCACTGCACCCATCCTTACTGTCACAGCTTGCGGGATCCAGCTCAGCGCTCTCTTTTGTTCTGGTTCTACCTATGACATTCAGGTTTGGTCCACAGCTCACCATGATAATGCACACCTTCTCTCCAGGCTGTCCATTGGTAAAGAGCCAGACTTTAACACTAATCCAGAGATGCGCTTCAAAGAGGATTTAGATGTTGAAGATGCCATGGCCCATATGCTATTAGAAATCATACTCATCTGACATCACACTACCACTGATCCTGTGCGACATCCTGCAGCTGCCGCGCGGGATTAGCCGAGCAGTCTAGGGGCAGCAGTCATGGACTGTGTGGCTGCTTTTTGTACTTAAAGCATTTTTAGAAATATTTTGAACTACAATGATACAGAGAAGGTTTTAAGTGATACATTTAATTCCGCAGTTTAATCTGTGAGAGATGAGGTGTAGTTACGTTATCCCTCATGGGGGTACATCTACTTTGTGTACCAAGCGTGTGACAAGCGCAAGGAGCCCTAGGTAATATGGTATTTTCTTATACAGTGTTACATATCGGTACCATATTTCTCTAACACAGAATTACACAGCTATCCGATCATTTAATAGAGAGAAATTGATATTTTACTACGTCACTGAAAAATGTCTACGTCATTACACAGTTGGATTACCTTATATTTATGAAATTGAACTTAGTCTGCATTTTGTGAACTGTTCACATATATTTTTGGAACCATTGTGGTACTGTAAGAGCTTTAAGGGTTTTTGTGTGGGACCATGAATTTTGATGTTTGAGGGAGATGACAGTATTGAAACGAGCAGAGAGCTTTTTTCTGAGATTTTGATAAATTGGTTCAAATGGCTCTGAGCACTAGGGGACTTAACTTCTGACGTCATATGTCCCCTAGAACGTAGAACTACTTAGACCTAACTAACCTAAGGACATCACACACATCGATGCCTGAGGCAGGATTCGAACCTGCGACCGTAGCGGTCGCGAGGTTCCAAAGATTTGGATATTATTGGAAGATGCTACGACGATTTCGAGATTTGACTGATGTTATGATCATATCATTACGACGACGATGTGTTTTATGATGTTGAGATATGTTTGATTAATAAGGCGATGCTATATGAGGAATGTTATAATGCTACATGTTTATTGTGATGAAGTATTGCAGAGGTATCAACAAATATGTAAATTTGTAATGAGGCAATGAATAATAAGTAGGAGTCAGAAACTCTGGTTTGTAGAAAAGAATGTTCGAAACAAAGAATTGTAGTTTGAGTTATGAAAAGTGAGTATATATTTCAATGTGAGTATCACAATAGCGACAGAAATTTCTGGACACTGTTGTTCATGATATTTCGTTTTTACACAATTGTACTGTAAATTTTTCAATCTGTGAAATTTTGTATTTGTATCAAACTGTCACTGTAGTGGAAACTGTTTCCGCAAACGCTTTGGAAAGAATATGTGACCAAGATATAATGCTCTGCTGCGCCCAGCTGTGCGCTAGCCACCTCGAGAAACCCATTGTTGTATTGCCTCTCGACTTCAATGGTGTCGCTTCAGCCACTTTTATGCCTACCGCACTTCAGCAAGAGCTCACGCAGCTGTAGAAAAGAGAGGTTGTTGACCTCACTATTGATATTTCTTTGCAGAACGCACCTCAAATACGACACACTACTACTTGTAAACATACTATTACACTTTGGAGTTTGGACTTTGTGCTACTTACTGAAATGCTTGTGAAGCGATGAGAAATATTCTTACATCTGCACACCTGACTATGACAATTGTCTCTCTACGAGAGTTGAGAGAATTTCTATGGACTTATGAAATAACACATGGCTACTGAATGATGTTTTTATGCTTTGCTTTGTACATGTTTGTATTTTATTTGATATCTGGTTTCTAGCTGCGCTGCAGCATTGGTTTTATAAAATGAAATTAAATATGTATTCTAATGTGAACACTTTCTGTCAACAGATTCACTACATAATAACTTTATGATCCATATTCTTAAAGAAGAGCACTTTGAAAGAAAAGAAGGATGAGAATGAGAAGGGACTAGTAACAGGAACTGCATACATAATTTCTTTTTCAAGGATTTGGTAATTTTTTGGTAGCATATGTTGTTGTGAGTGCACCACTTTAGTGTTACAATGTGACACAGAACTTAAATATTAAGATGTGAAAAGACATTTCCCTTATCTGCATTGCTGTCTCTACTGTAATATTTTTTCTGCTGGTGTTTTGTTATGTTTAGGTATAACATCTATCTACATCTACATCTACATCCGTACTCCGCAAGCCACCTGACGGTGTGTGGCGGAGGGTACCCTGAGTACCTCTATCGGTTCTCCCTTCTATTCCAGTCTCGTATTGTACGTGGAAAGAAGGATTGTCGGTATGCTTCTGTGTGGGCTCTAATCTCTCTGATTTTATCCTCATGGTCTCTTCGCGAGATATACGTAGGAGGGAGCAATATACTGCTTGACTCTTCGGTGAAGGTATGTTCTCGAAACTTTAACAAAAGCCCGTACCGAGCTACTGAGCGTCTCTCCTGCAGAGTCTTCCACTGGAGTTTATCTATCATCTCCGTAACGCTTTCGCAATTACTAAATGATCCTGTAACGAAGCGCACTGCTCTCCGTTGGATCTTCTCTATCTCTTCTATCAACCCTACCTGGTGCGGATCCCACACTGCTGAGCAGTATTCAAGCATTGGGCGAACAAGCGTACTGTAACCTACTTCCTATGTTGTCGGATTGCATTTCCTTAGGATTCTTCCAATGAATCTCAGTCTGGCATCTGCTTTACCGACGATCAACTTTATATGATCATTCCATTTTAAATCACTCCTAATGCGTACTCCCAGATAATTTATGGAATTAACTGCCTCCAGTTGCTGACCTGCTATTTTGTAGCTAAATGATAAGGGACCTATCTTTCTATGTATTCGCATCACATTACACTTCGCTACATTGAGATTCAATTGCCATTCCGTGCACCATGCGTCAATTCGCTGCAGATCCTCCTGCATTTCAGTACAATTTTCCATTGTTGCAACCTCTCGATACACCACAGCATCATCTGCAAAAAGCCTCAGTGAACTTCCGATGTCATCCACCAGGTCATTTATGTATATTGTGAATAGCAACGGTCCTATGACACTCCCCTGCGGCACACCTGAAATCACTCTTACTTCGGAAGACTTCTCTCCATTGAGAATGACGTGCTGCGTTCTGTTATCTAGGAACTCCTCAATCCAATCACACAATTGATCTGATAGTCCGTATGCTCTTCCTTTGTTCATTAAACGACTGTGGGGAACTGTGTCAAACGCCTTGCGGAAGTCAAGAAACACGGCATCTACCTGTGAACCCGTGTCTAAGGCCCTCTGAGTCTCGTGGACGAATAGCGCGAGCTGGGTTTCACACGATCGTCTTTTTCGAAACCCATGCTGATTCCTACAGAGTAGATTTCTAGTCTCCAGAAAAGACATTATACTTGAACATAATACGTGTTCCAAAATTCTACAACTGATCGACGTTAGAGATATAGGTCTATAGTTCTGCACATCTGTTCGACGTCCCTTCTTGAAAACGGGGATGACCTGTGCCCTTTTCCAATCCTTTGGAACGCTTCGCTCTTCTAGAGACCTACGGTACACCGCTGCAAGAAGGGGGACAAGTTCCTTCGCGTACTCTGTGTAAAATCGAACTGGTATCCCATCAGGACCAGCGGCCTTTCCTCTTTTGAGCGATTTTAATTGTTTCTCTATCCCTCTGTCGTCTACTTCGATATCTACCATTTTGTCAACTGTGCGACAATCTAGAGAAGGAAGCACAGTGCAGTCTTCCTCTGTGAAACAGCTTTGGAAGAAGACATTTAGTAATTCGGCCTTTAGTCTGTCATCCTCTGTTTCAGTACCATTTTGGTCACAGAGTGTCTGGACATTTTGTTTTGATCCACCTACCGCTTTGACATAGGACCAAAATTTCTTAGGATTTTCTGCCAAGTCAGTACATAGAACTTTACTTTCGAATTCATTGAAAGCCTCTCGCATAGCCCTCCTCACACTACATTTCGCTTCGCGTAATTTTTGTTTGTCTGCAAGGCTTTGGCTATGTTTATGTTTGCTGTGAAGTTCCCTTTGCTTCCGCAGCAGTTTTCTAACTCGGTTGTTGTACCACGATGGCTCTTTTCCATCTCTTACGATCTTGCTTGGCACATACTCATCTAACGCATATTGTACCATGGTTTTGATCTTTGTCCACTGATCCTCAACACTATCTGTACTTGAGACAAAACTTTTGTGTTGAGCCGTCAGGTACTCTGTAATCTGCTTTTTGTCACTTTTGTTAAACAGAAAAATCTTCCTACCTTTTTTTAATATTTCTATTTACGGCTGAAATCATCGACGCAGTAACCGCTTTATGATCGCTGATTCCCTGTTCTGCATTAACTGATTCAAATAGTTCGGGTCTGTTTGTCACCAGAAGGTCGAATACATTATCGCCACGAGTCGGTTTTCTGTTTACCTGCTCAAGGTAGTTTTCAGATAAAGCACTTAAAAATATTTCACTGGATTCTTTGTCCCTGCCACCCGTTATGAACGTTTGAGTCTCCCAGTCTATATCCGGCAAATTAAAATCTCCACCCAGAACTATAACATGGTGGGGAAATCTACTCGAAATATTTTCCAAATTATTCTTCAGGTGCCGAGCCACAACAGCTGCTGAGCCCGGGGGCCTATAGAGACATCCAATTACCATGTCTGAGCCTGCTTTAACCGTGACCTTCACCCAAATCATTTCACAATTCGAATCTCCGTCAATTTCCTTCGATACTATTGCACTTCTTATCGCTATAAACACGCCTCCCCCTTCACTGTCCAGCCTATCTCTGCGGTATACATTCCAATCAGAGTTTAGGATTTCATTACTGTTTACGTCTGGTTTCAGCCAACTTTCTGTCCCTAGTACTACATGGGCGTTGTGACCGTTTATTAATGAGAGCAGTTCTGGGACCTTTCTATAGACGCTCCTGCAGTTTACTATTAGCACATTAATATTGTTATTCCTTGTTGCATTTTGCCTACTCCTGCCTTGCCGCGTCTCAGGAGGCGTCTTGTCGGGTCTAGGGAGGGAATTCTCTAACCTAAAAAAAACCCATGTGCACTCCACACGTACTCCGCTACCCTCGTAGCCGCTTCCGGCGTGTAGTGCACGCCTGACCTATTCAGGGGGACCCTACATTTCTCCGCCCGATAGCGGAGGTCGAGAAATTTGCACCCCAGCTCTCCGCAGAATCGTCTGAGCCTCTGGTTTAAGCCTTCCACTCGGCTCCAAACCAGAGGACCGCGATCGGTTCTCGGAACGATACTACAAATAGTTAGCTCTGATTCCACCCCGCGAGCGAGGCTTTCCACCTTCACCAACTCCGCCAACCGCCTGTATGAACTGAGGATAACCTCTGAACCCAGACGGCAAGAGTCATTGGTGCCGACATGAGCAACAATTTGCAGTCGGGTGCACCCAGTGCTCTCTATCGCCGCCGGTAGGGCCTCCTCCACATCTCGGATGAGACCCCCCGGCAAGCAGACAGAGTGAACACTGGCCTTCTTCCCCGACCTTTCCGCTATTTCCCTAAGGGGCTCCATCACCCGCCTAACGTTGGAGCTCCCAATAACTAATAAACCCCTCCCCCCGTGTGCCTGCTCGGACCTTGCTGAAGGAGCAGCCACATGTCCACTCACAGGCAGAGCGGGCGATGCCACACGGCCAGCCTCCACATTGACCCTCCGCCTCGTGCGCCGCGAACGCCGCTGAACCCGCCACTCCCCTTGGGGAGAGGGTGGCCCAACCGCGCCCGGTACCCGCGAAGATGTCTCGACAGCAGGGACAGTGGGTGAAGCATCTAACACCTGGGGTGCACCATGCGACGCACCAGACTCCCCACTGCCGCTACACTCCGAGGCAGCAGCCTGAAGACGGCTGACCGCGGCCATCAACACGCTCAGCTGTTCGCGAAGAGTGGCCAGCTCCTCCTGCGTCCGTACACAGCAGCCACACATCCTAGCCATCCTAAGAAATCAATTTACTATAGAGTGTTAATCAGCTTTTAACTAGACTACTAGTTCACTAAAGGCGGTTGATTATTGACTAAACTGTGATTGCTAACCACTTCTTGTAGAAACAAGGAATATAGCACTACCTGTCTCTGAACGGTATTGAAAACAAACACTAGCACTACTAGCACTATGGCTGACTAAAGGGACTCTCTGACTGCATTCAAAACAAACACGAGATCTATGGAACACTTAATAGCACTCTACTATTAAAGCTTCCTAAAAGCAAAAACACGCAGAAGAAGAAGTGACAAGTAAGAAAAATACAGATAATACTTAAATTAAGGTAGCTCGCTGCACAGAAGACGTGAAGCAGACGGCGGTTAGGGCGACACTGACACTACTGTATTTGCTGCTGCTTTTTGTCAGGCATTGTCCTACTGAATTTTACATTGTATTACTACTCTAAGCCAATTTTACCACTGATTTATTTCTCTGTTTGCTGCATATTGCCTTATATCAGTTGTAAATTTGCATTTTCTTTGCTAATTTAGGTATGCTGCTGTTTGCTTTGCCAATTTGCATTTATATCATTGTTGTTTGTGATAATTGTTTTGTGCTGCTGCATTGCCTCATTCTCTAGTTTACGTATGTGAGCTCAGTACATTTAAATTTAAGAGGGAGTATGTTATATAAGAAAGTGAGTTGTAATACGTTGGGAAGAAATGCATTGAGTGGCTATAAGGAATAGTTCTCGCCAAAGAGTATTGTACAAGGGATATACGGAAGTTAGGGAACGTTTTGACATTAGAAATAACTAAGTGCAAGAAATACATTTTATTATACACATTCGAAAGAGCGACTGGCATACTACTTTTCTACATAGTCGCCAAACACATTGAGTCACTTTTCATAACGGTGCATAAGCTTTGAAAGACTTTCGTTGTAAAATTCCGCCGCCTGAGACTTCGGCTAGTGAGTCACACCTGCCTGGAGTTGCGCGACGTCATTAAAGCACTGTTTTGCAAGACAGTTCAGTTCTTTTCTTGGGAAACAAGTGGAAGTCACTTGGTGCAAGATAGGGGCTGTATGGTGTATGAGTGAAAATTTCCCATTTCAATGAATTAGTGTTTTTTAGTGCTATGTGAGGTCGGACACTGTCGCGTAAAATCAATATTTGGGACGTCAGCTTTCCTTGGCGTTTGGTTTGAACTGCTCTTCTAAGGCTGTGCAAAGTTTGACAGTACCAGGCAGAAAATATGGAGGCTCCATCTTCGAGTAAATCAATAAGAAGCACACCTTGCCTATCTCAAAACACTGTCGTCATCAACTTCCTTGCTGACAAGGTTTGCAAACATTTTTTGGTTCTTTTTGTTGGGGGGGGGGGGGGGAGGGGGAGGCTTGTATGCCCCCACTGCATGAACTGTAATTTTGTCCCACAATTCACGTGTTTCACCCAAGTCTAGTCACCAGTTGTGATTCGATCCAGTAATGAATCACCTTGATTGTGGTGGGCCTCCTGAAATGTCAACGTTTCCCCCATTCACTGTTATTTATGGTGTTGTGTAGGCATTTTGGGCACTCATAGTGCACAAAATTTGAGGTAGCCAAGATTTTGAGTGACAATTTCAAACAACAAAGTCCGTGAAACTTGTGGACCAAAAAGCGGAAGCTCTATTATTGTGAAGCGACAGTTTTCACGAAACGTTACATCAACTTTAGCGTCAGTCACAGTGCTAGGTATTCCACGCTTCTCTTCATCATGAACGTTGGTTCGGCCATTTTTAAACCGAATGCATTATTTCCGGACGGAAAATTCATTCATTACGTTGTTTCCATACATTTCGCACAGTTCGCGATAAATTTATATAGGTTTTAGGTTTTTTCCCACACCTCAACAACTGGCGGGATTTTCGATTGCAGCGCACATTTCAAATTCGAATATCGGAAAAAAGCAGACGCACACATACGTTCCCATTGTCATGGATGGATGCGAACTGAGCAGCCGAGCACGAACATACCAAAATATACGAGATCGGCGAGTGTCTAGCGGCGTCAGAAGGAAACGCTCTCTACTTTCTGAATAGCCCTCTTATAAAGAGGAACAATTATTTTTAAAGAGAAAATGAATAGATATCAGTAGGGTATAGTGACAACAGGTTTTTGTAGGATTTTCTTGGAAAAGAATGATGTGGTAAGAAAAATATGAATCTATAAGCACTGGATGAAAGTACAAACAAAGATAGCATGCTTATATAGGATTTTTTGAAAGAAAATGTAGAAGTAAGAGAGGTAAATGAAGTTTTGGTAGGAAATTAAGTATTTTAGGCTGATAGTTAAAAGAGGTATCAGCTTGATAAATATTACTGAAAAGTGAGAAAAGGAACACAGGTTGTTCATGGACTTGCTACATTATGCTCAAGACTCATAAGTTGTGATTGTGCACGTGCACAGTCGCAACGGATGGCTGCTGGCCATCTCTACAAGGACTACAGTAGATCTGCACCATTGATGGCCCATTACTACCTTAATCTCTACAAGAAATATAGTGGGTCTTCTCTCTGGTTACCTACCAATTCTACTAAGACTTTGACTGACTCTGCTGCAGGTCAGCGCTCTTGTGGCTTATTACCAGTCTTTTTAACTGAAATCGTCACATTAAGAGTCAGCACTGTATTCCCATGGAGAGCACAGATTACATTTTCAAGAATGCGTGGTGGTCCAATACCTACATGTGCGTTTTCTTTTACTGCGAAGCCTTTGTGCATAAAACTGTCATAGACTACTTTTCTGATGAATGATTACGAATGTCTTTAGGGACTGTATGAAGAATTTTTGCTTATTTGAGAAACAGCATACTTAACATGGTGTACATCTGATCTTTTTCAGGGGATCAGAGGGGCTACGGAGGTAGCCTGTTTATTTGTTTGTATGTTGGCAGCTCTCTAGGCTGCATTAATATTACTGACAGGGCTGCGCGTCCTTGTAAGAGACTTTGTGGTTGGTCGGACTCGCAGCTGGGAGTTAATAGTTAGCAGTGTAGGCGGTTAGAAGAGTTACCGCAAGCGGGAGGTTTGAACGTATGTCCGTCATGGAGATTTAATATTGGTTTGAAATAGATTATAAAACGGTGATTGATGTATCTGCTAATGTTTGAATAATGGAATTATTTATGATTATACAATTTTGGAAGTAGATGTCACATGAATAAGATAAAATCTGTTAAATACATTGTTTTCTCTCAAGAAAATCTTGCTTTTGCTAACCACATGCCTATTAGTAGTTAGAGCCTACAGTAGTTAGAATATTTTTATTTAGCTGGCTGTAGTTGCGGGTTGCTGTATTTGCTGTAGTTTGTGTCATCAAGATTTTCTGTGATTTAAGGGATTTATGTAATGTATGGGTTTTTGTTAGGATTTCTTCTAATTCAGGGCTATTCTTTTGTATTAACTATTTGCAGTCAGACTGCGTTGTCTGCACATCAGCACATCGACGTCAGCAAAAGGAAACATGTAATATTACATTCCTCGGGAATTCATGTGATATGTATACTAACATTTAGGCTTCACTTGCTAAATCAACCGAATCTCCAGGTAAACAGCTGTAATGATCACATGTTATGCTCCTTTATATATGTAACTGTAGATAGCAAAAGCATACGGCACCGGGGATTATCGAACACTGTTCCAATATGATCACTGAATACGTTTTCATTTGAAAATCATTATTAATCAATTATTGCTCTATAAAGACCTTTGTATTAATGAGAAAAATATTACATGTCTGATGGAAGCCGTTTGAACTTCACAACTAATTGACAGATGAGGAACTCGACAACGTTCCTCACTAGGCACGGGAACTGCTTTTACTAACTCTTGAAGGAACCTAATTACAGACCACACAAATGATGAAATGGCAGAGATTATTAGAGTATGTTCTTTCGCCATACTACATGTCTTTTTCCACAGCTGTTTCACAGAGGGAGACTGCACTGTAGTTTCCTCTCTAGATTGTCGCACAGATGAAAAAATGGTAGATATCGAAATAGACGACAGAGGGATAGAGAAACAATTAAAATCGCTCAAAAGAGGAAAGGCCACTGGATCTGATGGGATACCAGTTCGATTTTGCACAGCGTACGCGAAGGAACTTGTACCCCTTCTTGCACCGGTCTACCGTAGGTCTCTAGAAGAGCGAAGCGTTCCAAAGGATTGGAAAAGGGCACAGGTCATCCCCGTTTTCAAGAAGTGACGTCGAACAGATGTCCAGAACTATAGACCTATATCTCTAACGTCGATCAGTTGTAGAATTTTGGAACACGTATTACGTTCGAGTATGACTTTTCTGGAGACTAGAAATCTACTCTGTAGGAATCAGCATGGGTTTCGAAAAAGACGGTCGTGTGAAACCCAGCTCGCGCTATTCGTCCACGAGACTCAGAGGGCCATAGACACGGGTTCACAGGTAGATGCCGTGATTCTTGACTTCCGCAAGGCGTTAGATACAGTTCCCGACAGTCGTTTAATGAACAAAGTAAGAGCATATGGACTATCAGACCAATTGTGTGATTGGATTGAAGAGTGCCTAGGTAACAGAACGCAGCTTGTCATTCTCAATTGAGAGAAGTCTTCCGAAGTAAGACTGATTTCAGGTGTGCCACAGGGGAGTGACATAGGACCGTTGCTATTCACAATATACACAAAGGATCTTGTGGATGGCATCGGACGTTCACTGAGGCTTTTTGCAGACGATGCTGTGGTGTATCGAGAGGTTGTAACGATGGAAAATTGTACTGGAATGCAGGAGGATCTGCAGCGAATTGACGCGTGGTGCAGGGAATTGCAATTGAATCTCAATGTAGATAAGTGTAATGTGCTGGGAATACTTAGAAATTTAAATCCCTTATAATTTAGCTACAAAATAGCAGGTCAGCAACTGGAATCAGTTAACTCCATAAATTATCTGCGAGTACGCATTAGGAGTGATTTAAAATGGAATGATCATATAAAGTTGATAGTCGGTAAAGCAGTTGCCAGACTAGGATTCATTGGAAGAATCCTAAGGAAATGCAATCCGAAAACAAAGGAAGTAGGTTACAGTTCGCTTGTTCGCCCACTGCTTGAATACTGCTCCGCAGTGTGGGATCCGTACCAGATAGGGTTGATAGGAGAGAGAGAGAAGATCCAACGGAGAGCAGTGCGCTTCGTTACAGGATCATTTAGTAATCGCGAAAGCGTTACGGAGATGATAGATAAACTCCAGTGGAAGACTCTGCAGGAGAGACGCTCAGAGGTACTCAGGGTACCCTCCGCACACACCGTCAGGTGGCTTGCGGAGTATGGATGTAGATGTAGATGTAGATTTCTGTTCACCAATCATAAATTTTTCCAGTCCGTAACTGTCCGCGTTTTGCATTTCAGTTAATCGGCGACTGGTGTCCACCCGCCTTAGCTATTTGTTCGGGAGTCAAGAGGAACAAACTTTTCATCCACATTTACCTTCTTCAAAAAAATTCTGAGGAAAGTCTTGCACAGCTGATTCAGATACATTGGTCCATTTATTTTTGTGACGCAATGTTGACACGATCGTACGTCGGCTTCTTAACACTGCCAGTTAACAACAGAGTGATCGAATCGGATGTGTTGATTTACAATTGTTACTTAAGCTGCCACCGTACCTAATGCGCTACCGTCGATTATAATTCCCAAAATAAGTCTCGTAACTTCTTGCGCGGTCGGAGTATGCAAATTCATTGATACTATTCTGTCAACTATTGGGAGGTAATTACTTAGTAGCAGTGCTTAGATTTCTTCAGAGACTGCTTTGTCAATTATGAAGTATCAGAGCAGTAAATTTTGAGCGGTGCCCAGCGAGAGAGGAAGAGTCTTGTTCAGTAACAATTTCGAATAATCTGAACAGAATGCAAGGGGTGAAGAGTACTACGGTAAAGTGGTTTCAGTTTTCGAAAAGTGCTAGAAATATATTTTAATATAACGTGTTTCGGGAAAGCTTAAAGTAGCGTTTCTTACGATTTTCAGTACAGGTCCTTTTACTTGGCCTTTATTTACGACGTGCACTCAAGCGGAAAGCCTTCATTTTGTCATAAACTATAAAACGTTAATGTGGTACGGCCATCAGAATGATTAATGAGCCGTTTCGCATGAACGTCAAAGATTTTGTGTCGTTAAATGGGTCTCTCTTGAGATCTAATCCATGCATACTTGGTTCCATATCTTTCACCTGACGTCGCTCTCATAACGAGAGGAGTTTAAGACAATATGTGTACAATATGTTTTACGACAGGGCTGTTCGCTCCGGTTCTAACAAAGGGCAAAACAATTAATTAAAGGAAACAGTGGTAATATGTATGATTTTTACAATATGGTTATTACTGCATCAACTTCAACCATGGACCTGATACAACAGGCTTATTAAACGTGTGCTTAAATCTGCACTACAATTACAGTTGTCTGTCTAATCGCACTGTATGAATTTCAAAGAAGTGTGCAGTTGCTTCATTCCATCCGAAAATTTCTTTAACATGAAAGAAGCAGAGTGTGCAGACAATTAGACTTTGAATTTAACCAGAACGGAGATTTTGTGAATATGTTTCTGTATGTTCCTGCCGAGGTTTAGAGCTGTTAATGTGTCCCGGTAAACTCTTGGCATGATAGTGTGCAACTGGCTGTCTTGCCGGAAGCCACAGAGCGATGCTTCAATTCCTGCGACGATTGAATTTCTACACGAGAGCACTGCACTGACAGATCTCTAGTAACTATTTTGGACCCACACATCATATCTGCAAGCTTGGCTAAATTCACAAGTAGCGTGGATCTTAGCATCTAAGGTATTTCTACTACTTTGTTTGGGAAAATTAAACTGCTAAGATCAATGATTCGATGGTAATTTAATTGAACTGGGAAAGAAGTAACATAATAACTGTACGGTTATAAATGTGCGGTTCAAAAACAAGATAAAATACAACTGAAATAAAAACATATTTGATGACTGCTAAGACGAGGGGTATCCAACCCGCGGGCTGCGGACCACATGTGTCCCAAATCAAGTATCATTGTGGCCCAAGAAGAGAGCATGTTTCAGTAAAAAAAAATTTAGAAAAATAAAAGTTGAAAACTAATAAATTCTATTTATGTAAACTTAACAAGTGGAATATTTTCGATTTTTCAGTCTGAAACTCCCTCTATGAGCTTCTATTTTCTCTCTCTTTCATTTCCTCAGCTGTAATTCTTCGTATATTTTT
Organism: Schistocerca gregaria; assembly: GCF_023897955.1. NCBI lineage: Eukaryota > Metazoa > Arthropoda > Insecta > Orthoptera > Acrididae > Schistocerca > Schistocerca gregaria. The sequence continues at coordinate 517,072,818 of NC_064926.1, read as the reverse complement.
ATAGTATATGCGGCCCAAGTATACTCCTCCTCTTCTGATGTGAAACAGGTAAGCTACAAGGTTGCCTGCCTTAAACACAATAATCATGCTTACGTTAACACTTAAAGAGAGTACTATGTGCTGGAAGCGTTCTAATTTGTACATCATAGTGGTGATTTCCAATGGAGAGGCAGAAACTCTGCACGTAGTTACAGAATCTAGCAAATGACACTAAATCCTATTAAAAATAAAAATAAGTAAGGTCAATGGCAGTTAGGGACAAACACAACAAAACGAATCGTTACTGGAAACAAACTTCTTTTGTAGTACTAGAAATGCCACAGGTCATACATTACAGAAGGGGCTACATGTCTTTAAAACATTGTTCCTGAAGAAACCTAGTACAAAATGGACTTCCAAGAATCTAAATGAAGTTATAAACAAAATTGTCTTTTTGTCGACGAACTGTTAAAAAAATTACAACATACGAAAGAAAACGTGTACTATATCTAAATCATGTACGTAATCAAAAATGAAGCAGGACATGGTGAATGGCTAAAAGTCTAATTTAAATAAGACTATGGAAGAACTGAACAAATTTTGCTATCTCCAACACAGAATTATTAACGGAACAGTTTGCAAACAAGCAGCACCAAGCATTCGAAAAGCTAAATGGATGTTCTACTGAAGGAAACACCCAAAAACATAACTCTGCGATTGAGTAAAACTTCGTTTAGAAGACTTATGTATTAACGCGATAAAGTCAGCAGAAACGGAGAAGTCTACTGTTAAAAGCGACAGCTGGTTAGATCAATTTATCGAGCTAGAAAAGCAATAATTTCTAACACGAGGACAAATGCCTGGTAAAGAACTTTAAGAATCTACGAAATAGAGTAGTTTGACACATATTTGGACTGTAATTGTCACTACAAACTGTAGTTGAAAGGGTGGTGGCAGCATAGAATCGTAGGGTAGTTCTATAGAGGTCTAACAGCTATAGGTACAAGGATAACAAAGGACATTGCACTGAAAAACATTACATGTGTATTTACTTCATTAGGGGAATAATAATTACAAATACACTCCTGCAAATTGAAATAAGAACACCGTGAATTCATTGTCCCACGAAGGGGAAACTTTATTGACACATTCCTGGGGTCAGATACATCACATGATCACACTGACAGAATCACAGGCACATAGACACAGGCAACAGAGCATGCACAATGTCGGCACTAGTACAGTGTATTCCACCTTTCGCAGCAATGCAGGCTGCTGTTCTCCCATGGAGACGATCGTAGTGATGCTGGATGTAGCCCTGTGGAACGGCTTGCCATGCCATTTCCACCTGGCGCCTCATTTGGACCAGCGTTCGTGCTGGACGTGCAGACCGCGTGAGACGACGCTTTATCCAGTCGCAAACATGCTCAATGGGGGACAGATCCGGAGATCTTGCTGGCCAGGGTAGTTGACTTACACCTTCTAGAGCACGTTGGGTGGCACGGGATACATGCGGACGTGCATTGTCCTGTTGGAACAGCAAGTTCCCTTGCCGGTCTAGGAATGGTAGAACGATGGGTTCGATGACGGTTTGGATGTACCGTGCACTATTCAGTGTCCCCTCGACGATCACCAGAGGTGTACGGCCAGTGTAGGAGATCGCTCCCCACACCATGATGCCGGGTGTTGGCCCTGTGTGCCTCGGTCGTATGCAGTCCTGATTGTGGCGCTAACCTGCACAGCGCCAAACACGCATACGACCATCATTGGCACCAAGGCAGAAGCGACTCTCATCGTTGAAGACGGCACGTCTCCATTCGTCCCTCCATTCACGCCTGTCGCGACACCACTGGAGGCGGGCTGCACGATGTTGGGGCGTGAGCGGAAGATGGCCTAACGGTGTGCGGGACCGTAGCCCAGCTTCATGGAGACGGTTGCGAATAGTCCTCGCCGATACCCCAGGAGCAACAGTGTCCCTAATTTGCTGGGAAGTGGCGGTGCGGTCCCCTACGGCAATGCGTAGGATCCTACGGTCTTGTCGTGCATCCGTGCGTCGCTGCGGTCCGGTCCCAGGTCGACGGGCACGTGCACCTTCCGCCGACCACTGGCGACAACATCGATGTACTGTGGAGACCTCACGCCTCACGTGTTGAGCAATTCGGCGGTACGTCCACCCGGCCTCCCGCATGCCCACTATACGCCCTCGCTCAAAGTCCGTCAACTGCACATAGGTTCACGTCCACGCTGTCGCGGCATGCTACCAGTGTTAAAGACTGCGATGGAGCTCCGTATGCCACAGCAAACTGTCTGACACTGACGGCGGCGGTGCACAAATGCTGCGCAGCTAGCGCTATTCGACGGCCAACACCGCGGTTCGTGGTGTGTCCGCTGTGCCGTGCGTGTGATCATTGCTTGTACAGCCCTCTCGCAGTGTCCGGAGCAAGTATGGTGGGTTTGACACACCGGGGTCAATGTGTTCTTTTTTCCATTTCCAGGAGTGTATTCGAAGTGGTATGTTTTTAGGGTATTTAGTACCCGTAACTAATGTGGCAACAGTAAACCATTAATGCTTAATTTTCCATGGGCAGCAGTTCAGGTGTTGAAGTTTGGGCACGTGGACACAAAACAGGCAGTAAAGCCAGCCGTTGTTAACTCCATGGCCCAGGTAGGGCCACGCAGAAAACATTAGGTCGTGAACTTCTTGACGTGTTTGTTGGAAGACTATTTGCCGCAGATAAACTACAATCAACACACTGATCTGTGTACATGTTAAGTGTCCACATGTAAAAATATCTGCACATATTCCCCGTTACGCACTGTATATGGGTGCCTCATATCACTTCCGAACTATAAGTGATATGTACAGGGTAGTCCATAAGTGTACAACGACCACTCTAAAACAAAAACAGATCGACAAAGAGTGGGGAGATGTGGATAACAATTGAAGCTATGGGTGGACACAATGGATGTCGTCATTTTGGATGAACGTAGTTTTCAAAAGGAAAGGGTATCATATAACATATTTTCGGTTTATTCATTCGTCAGACAGGTTACATTTTGCACGGAACGAGGCATGTAAGATCTACGGTATGTGCTCGATATTTTGCCCAGCGTGTTGTAAGACTAGTTGTTTGTTTCACCTACGGACCATATCCTACACATGTCTGGGACTGCGAGAAAATACCGGGTGATCAAAAAGTCAGTATAAATTTGAAAACTTAATAAAACACTGAATAATATAGATAGAAAGGTAAAAATTTACACAGATCCTTTGAATGACATGGGGTTTCATTAGAACAAAAAATTAAAAAAAAGCAAAGTTCACAAAATGTCAGACGGGTGGCTCTGGACAGCAAAACTGCTACCGTGACGGGTGAGAGGCACGCCGATATGTTACAGAACCTCATCATTCCCAGCCTTGCTTATAAACACCTGCTAGAACGTTCGATGATAATGCAGGATGGCGCTCCACGCCATATTGATAGATGCGTGAAAGATCTATTGCGGGCGTCGTTTGGTGGTGATCGTGTGCTCAGCCGCCACTTACGTCATGCTTAGCCTCCCACGTCCCCAGTTCTCAGTCCGGGCGATTATTGGCTTTCGTGTTATCTGAAGTCGCAAGTGTATCGTGACCGACCGACATCTCTAGGGATGCTGAAAGAAAACATCCTACGCCAGTGCCTCACCATAACTCCGGACATGCTTTACACTGGTATTGTTTAGGAATGATGGTGGACATATTGAGCATTTCCTGTAAAGAACGTCATCTTTGCATTGTCTTACTTCGTTATGCTAGTTATTCCTATTCTGATCATATGAACGCCATCTGTCCGACATTTTTTGAGGTTTTGAATTTTTTTTTTTTTTTTGGTTCTAACAAAACCCCATGTCATTCCAAACATGTTTGTCAATTTGTACCTGTCTATCAACATTATTCTGCGAATTATTCAGTTTTCAAATTTATACTGACTATTTGATCACCCGGTACATCAACAATACGATTCCTAAAGTGTGCAAGGTTTTTAATCGTCACTCTACAGACAGTTTCCATCATATTTCGTCAAAGACAGAAATCTAATCTATTTAAATACAGTAAACGAGATGCCCTCTCCACCGAAGGTCTACGAGGGAAGGAAGATTAGATTAACGTCGCGTCGACAATGAGGTCATTAGAGACGGATCACCAGTTCAGTTTAGGGAAGGATGGATAAGAAAATTAGCTATGCTCGTTCACAGGAACAACACGTGCACTCGCACTAGGCAATTTAGAGAGAGAACGGTGAACATAAATAAGGATGGCCGGACTGGGATATGAACCGCTGTCCTCCAGAATGCGAGCCCAGTGTACCGAACACTGCGCGAGCTTTATCAGCAGTGCATGCAGAATGCATTACGTGCAGAATGTTATTAATGACTCATGCCTCCGACTTAAAATAAACAGGATTCAATCGATGAGACCGAGTCAGGAACAGCTCATCAGTGAAGTTTGTTGAGCATTGATCGCTGACTGGTTTCACACAAGCCGACCGTACTGAGATCGTCCTGATACCTGGACAGCCGAGACCCGTGTTATCGCAGAGAATTTCAATCAACTGCACCCAGATAGACCATCCATCACGTCCACCCTTGAAAAAGAAATTAATAATTAAAAAGTTGGTACAGGACAGGGCACGAGTGGCCAAAATTTAAGACAAATATGTTTATTTCTCGTTCATATAACGAGGCAGAACTTTTTTCTAGGCTGTAGCGCTCACGCTGGCGCTTATTGTACACATTAATGAAACTGACTGGCAGACCGGGCATGTGTTGCACACACATTTTTTAATCTGTCGACAAACTTTAATCGCAGTGTGAAACAAAGCTCAGATTAAAAGTTTGATTCCTAAAGGAAGCAATACGTTTTACGGAAAGCACTGTCTATCGTACGTTGAAATACAGCTAAGCCTGTGTGGACTTTTAAAATGCATTACAGTAGTGCTATATGGTTGCGTATTGAGTCTGACACGTAAGCCTGTCTGAAGGTAGAGCTCAGGATTTGCTGCCCAGCTAACACACAGTCTTTCAGACGAATTTATAAGCACATTTTGGTGAGATTAGTCCACACTTTCACAGCTGATAGCACTGCTCTGGCTCGTTTACACAATACAGAAGAGCAAGTTTACTGTCTAGAAACTGGGATATTGCTAATGCAATCTAGAACTGATCTGTACTGTCAGATTGAATCCTCCTTATTATGTATATGAATACTCTAGTAAATAATAGAGATTGAAAAAATTATAAACAGAGGGAAGGGTGCTGAACTGGATAACGAAGAAGATCTCCGTAACGTACGAGTAGCGACTAACGTACCTGAACATGATCTTTGTGGACTCAGTGCGACATTATAGTATATTATAAAAAGGAGGCATCAATAAACTAAGGCGCTTCTCTGGCAAGAAGCAATTTTACCACAGCGAAAATATGTTAACTCGTATCAAATGTCGCCGGAACTATGAAATATGCTTAAAAGTGGATATTTTTTCAATATTATTTGAGTATTTGACACTGAAGATGTAAGACATTGTTGAGAAAATTCCGGTACAGGACCATTTATTTAGTTGTTGTATACATTTTACTAGCTAATACCATCAGTAAAATGTTTCTATGATGTTGGGATAGTCTTTCATAGAGGTTGGAAAAATGAAAATTCGCGTGATAACAAGGGTGGTTAGTTCAAATGGTTCAAATGGCTCTGAGCCCTATGGCACTCAACTGCTGTGGTCATTAGTCCCCTAGAACTTAGAACTACTGAAACCTAACTAACCTAAGGACATCACACACATCCATGCCCGAGGCAGGATTCGAACCTGCGACCGTAGCAGTCTCACGGTTCCGGACTGCGCGCCTAGAACCGCGAGACCAACGCAGCCGGCGGTGGTTAATTAACAGTTATCACACTGAATTAGCATTCGAGATGAAATTAGTCATTATCATCGTCCAGTCATCCATATTGACGTTTTCGTGTTTTATGCAACTCCATTAAGGTGAATGCTGGGATGGTTCCTTTCAAAATGACAAGGCCGACTTCCTTCGCAAAACTTATTCTATCCGAAGTACTGAACTGCCACTAATGACTTCGTTATCTCACCTACCCTATCTTAGCTTTTGTTCCCCCTTAAATGACATCATAATCCAAACCTTATTCCATGCGTGGTTCTACTCTACCCTTAATGTGATTGTCAGTTACGACAATTAAAATTCCAAACTTTGCAGTCTCCTAATGATTCTTGGATCCGGCAGCAACCTGTGAAGACTACCAAGAATTATGATTCATGGAAAACCTAAGCGATCATACTAAATCCCAATATTTCTTCGATGTGGAAGAAGCCACAGTCTGGAAACTGCCTAGCCAAAGATTTAAGCCAAACTAGTTGCTAACAGTGCAAAGATCATTGGCTTGAAAACTAATACGAGCCTAACATTACATTTCAGTCACCATAATTTTAAATCTAGCATATCTATTCAACGTCAGATAAAGAGCATACACAGACAAGTTAATGTGTCAAACGGCTCATAGCTGTCGTTATATTTTAGTGTTTGAAATGGATAATCACTACGTCTGCAGGGAAGGAATCCAGTATTATCCTGAAGAGGTCACTGTCAGCGAGACAACAAGTTGAGACAGAGCAGAGTTATGTTATTTGCCTCGATTCCAAAAGAATAATCTTATAAGTAGCTTAACAGAATAATTTGTGGTTTAACATATAATAATCGTGGTCTTTATTTAATTTAAACTTATTTATGTTGCAGTTATTGTTAATCGGATCATGAGTTATTCGAATTTTAATCGAGCTGCAAATCAAGATTCAAGAAGGTGTGCTGCAACCACGGTCGACCAGTGTAACACAAATTGGTCGGGAGTGTTCGCTGAAGAAGCGAGGAATCCAGTTGCAGTGGGAAAAAGGGATCCCATAATGTTCTTGAAGATTGACAAAGGATTGTCTCAATGAAAAAGCTAAAGTAAGACGCAGTTTATTTATTTATTTATTTTGGAGACGCTCCTTAGCAGCAATGGTGGCACTTCACACTGATCCTGCATGGTCGGTGAAGCAGAAGTTTTGCGTTCAGAAAAATACGTTTCGCAGTGAACAAAGCGACCCCAAAGTTATTCGAAAGAGGTTTCGGAGTGTGTTTACGTGGGAGGCACTGATGGAGTGTCATAGTATCAAAATTATGAATTGGCTGGAAATTGACATGTCTGACGTCAAAGTCATTTAGAAAGTTATAAATAGGTGTCGTAATCTCTTCTCCGAGGCAAGACGCGACTGTAGTTTACTGAGGACGAACCTATATCTGATGACCGTTCATTCACATTGATATAATTTTTATTTTTTGTAGTGCGAGATTCCTTTAGGAATACTTTGAGGTGGTTCATCATGGAAATTGTGACGATAAACTTTATAAGCAATCACGTCTATGCTCAAGTGCACTGTCGTGACGTTAGAAGCAGGCCTGACGTGGCGCCGCAGGTATTTCGACAGCTACCGGTCCAGCAGCCTCAACAGTCTCGCAACGCCATCTATAGACGGCGGCACCCTTCGAGGCGCAGAGACAGGCAGGCGCTCTGAGAATTTTAAACCACAGGGAAGGTAAATGAAGGTTCTGCCTGAGTAATCAGGAGAACTCGGCCATAGAAGTGATACCAGGTTAAAATGGTTCAAATGGCTCTGTGCACTATGGAACTAAACATCTGAGTTCATCAGTCCCCTACAACTTAGAACTACTTAAACCTAACTAACCTAAGGACATCACACACATCCATGCCTGAGGCAGGATTAGAACCTGCGACCGTAGCAGTCGCGCGGTTCCCGACTGAAGCGCCTAGAGCCGCTCGGCCACCACGGCCGGCTACGTGAAACAAAGAAGGTAACAGTATAACATTCCAGTAGAAATAATATAATAAAAACTAGACCCAGCTAGTGATACAAACAAAGTGAATGTGAGGTGCCGCTCTTTAAGTAATTTCATGTTAAATATTGTATCTATACAATGAATTTTAAAACAGGTTATACAATGGTGTACCATAGAGTGGTAAGTAAATCAAATAAATTTCATTTGAAAATAGCGTGTTCGTTTGTTTTTAATAATAATTATCTGATAGTGACTGCCAATACTTGAAGAACTTGCAGGCGTTTCATTTCTTGAGAATTTCATTTGGCTGGTCTGGCAGTTACACAGCCCGACATGAGATCTCAGGGAGTGAAGTTCACCATTAGCTTAACGCAGGTTGTAAAAGAAGACGCCGACGCCAGGTAGGACAGCGTCACAGAGTAACAAAGATCTTTGTCTGTGACTGCGTTCACCGAAGGCTGGTGTTTATTCAGGACAGGACAATGGCTAGCCCATCGTGAGCCAAGACAATGTGGATAGCAGGTAACGCCATGGCTGTTCAGATGGCTGCAGAGAATCCTGTGTGAGGTGACCGCTGGGCCAACGTTCCTAAACCGTTTCTCTGTGATGAGGGTATTGTAAGGCGCAGGGAAGTTCCAGGAAGGTGGGCAACAATGAGTCTTGAGTGGGGAACGTAGAGACGACTGGGCTAATTTGCCAGTGGAACAACATTATACCAGTGGACCCGAGGCTCGTGAAAGCTACATGTCTTTATTATAAGAAAACGGAACGCCTACAGCTAGCCTTATGATTATTTTTAATATGTAGCTACCAGTTTCGGCGCTCCAGTGAGCCATATTCAGGCCTTAGTTGATACAAAGGCCTGAAGTGCCGGAACTGGTATCTATACAATAAATATCATAAGTACTACTGTAGGCCTATCATTTAATTACACTATTGGCACTTGAAATTTATACACCACATAGACGACGTGCCACAGACATGGACGTTAACCGACAGGAAGAAGATGCTGTGATATGCTAATGATTAGCTTTTCAGAGCATTCACACAAGTTTAGTACTGGTGGCGACACCTACAACGTGCTGACATGAGGAAAGATTCTAACCGATTTATCAAACACAAACAGCAGTTGACCGGCGATGCCTGGTGAAACGTTGTTGTGAGATGAAATGCGTACCATCACGTTTTCGACTTGCGGTTGCGGTTTATTGTATCGCGACATTGCTACTCGCGTTGGTCGAGATCCAATCACAGTTAGCAGAATATGGAATCGCTGGGTTCAGGAGGGTAATACGGAACGCCGTGCTGGATCCCAACGGTCTCGTGTCGTTAGCAGTCGAGATGCCGTGCATCTTATCCGCATGGCTGTAACGAATTTTGCAGCCACATCTCGATCCCTGAGTCAGAAGATGGGGACGTTTGCAAAACAACAACCATCTGCACGAACAGTTCGACGACGTTTGCAGCAGCATGTACTATCAGCTCGGTGACCATGGCTGCGGTTATCCTTGACGCTGCATCACAGACGGGAGCGCCTGCGACGGTGTACTCAACAACGAACCTGGGTGCATGAATGGCAAAATGTCATTTTTTAGGATGAATCCACGTTCGGTTGACAGCATCATGTTGGTGGCATCCGTGTTTGGCGACATCGCGGTGAACGCACATTGGAAGTGTATATTCGTCATTGCTTTACTGCCGTATCACCCGGCGTGATGGTATGGAGTGCCATTGGTTACACGTCTCGGTCACGTCTTGTTCGTATTGACGTTACTTTGAACAGTGGACGTTACATTTCAGGTGAGTTACCACCCGTGGCTCTACCCTTCATTCGATCTTTGCGAAACCCTACATTTCTGTAGGATAATGCACGACGGCATGTTGCAGGTCCTGTACGGGCCTTTCTGGATAGAGAAAATGTTCGACTGGTGCCCTGGCCAGCACATTCTCCAGATCTCTCACCAATCGTAAACGCCTGGTCAATGAAGTCCGAGCAAGTGGCTCATCACAATACTCCAGTCACTACCCTTGATGAACTGTGGTATCGTGTTGAAGCTACATGGTCAGCTGTACCTGTACAAGCCATCCAAGCTCTGTTTGAATCAATGCCCAATCGTATCATGGCCGTTATTACTGCCAGAGGTGGTTGTTCTGGGTATTGGTTTCTCAGGATCAATGCACCCAAATTGCATGAAAAAGGAATCACATGCCAGTTGTAATATAATATATTTGTTCAATGAATATCCGTTTATCATTCGCATTTTTCCTTGGTGTAGCAATTTTAATGGCCAGTAGTGTACAATAACGAAAATGATCCCAAAGACCGCCAGTCAAACGGATGGTCATACAAAGACAGGTATTTATTGCCGTATTCTCTCAGAAGAAGACACCGAGAACGTGTGAGGATCTAAGGATTCTAAACGGTGAGACTGCAACTTTATCATCCCAAAGATTTCTGTAGCTGGCCCCTCATACATATAAGGCAGATACGAATCTCAGGTTCTTCAGAAAGAACAGGAAAGTAACGCCCTCCGTAGAGGCAGCAACATATTCCTTGCCTTAGCTGTAGATCTCTGGACGCGAAAATGTTGGAATTTCGTTGGTCAGCCTGGACTGACATACCTGGTTTGGCATAGTGGTTTTGGAAAATTACTCAGAAGTAGCAGGACGCTCCAGGAGAACTGACACGTGTCACTGTATGACTGCTCGTGAGAAACTCTCGAAGAATGGGCGAATGGGACGAGGGAAGACGGGAGGGATTACACTTCGTCCGCTGCTAGTGAGAGAATCATTTCGAAATCTGCTCGCAGAATTCTGCGTGAGTAGTAGGCATTTCATTTTTCAGCTCCAACTAATGATCTAAAGTTTATAGTAGGTAGTTTTTCGATATTCACAGGCATCTTCCGACGCAGTGGCTGCCGGTAGTAGCAGTGGCGTACAACTAAACAACTCTATTGAAAGAATGGTAAGATCCGTTACCGGCTTCGGCGTGTACAGGTCGCAATGTACTCGTAAACGTTACAATGTTAATGAGTAGAAGGAAGACGCCCTTCTGGCATGCATCATGTTACAAACCCAAAGTTTGATAATCACTGGCGTCAGACCACGGAAACGTATCAGTGTGCTACTAATGTAGTAACCTACCTTTTGCTTCCTTGTCTTGATCCACAGGCAACCTTAGTTACTTGTCAGTGTTTCATGTTCTTGTGATAATTTGTCAGTGAATAGCATGTTATTAAATTGTTCCCGTTATTCTTCAGTGCAACTATCGCATTCCTTTTCTGTAAAGATTCATAATAAACAATAGAACTTGTGGTAACTTTAATTTTCATTACATAAGTATTTCGCCTGGTCTCAAAATTAAAGTGGCCTTAGGGCCACAATTTAGGGTTAATAAAAAGAATCCAGATGATAATTTACAGTCTTCATTTGGCATCCACATACCAATACATGTTAATCACCTAAAGGTATAGAAATTGTAGTAACAAAAGCTATTTTAAATTACATGGTAGAATGTAGATTTCTTGTGTAATAATCTGAAGTTTGGCGTAAATAACTCTTGAAACGTTTAAATTGTTGCCAGTTTTAACTGTTTATGTTTATTAGTAACAGAACAACGCAAAGTAACGTTTACTGGGACGAAATCATAATGTACTAACAAATTACTTAGTTAGAGAAATACTAATAGCAGCTGTAGCTCGCTGAGGAAGTATACGTGTAAATTCGTGTGTGATGCATGTCTTCAACATTAAATTGGCAATTATAAGTATGCCTCCAATGTGCTCTTGATTCACGTGAAGACGAGGATTCAAACATCGTGAAAATTTTTCCGTGAGGGTTTTTACATTCATGCAGCAACTGGGCATAGGATCCTGTAGTGTGAATACGTATGTACAGCAGTAGGTCGCACTTCGCGTGAGTGGAAATATTTCTAAGTATTGAAACGTGGATTTTTGCGTGTGTCAACAGTCAACACTCCGAGATACTTTAAACTCCTGCGGTCTTCGAATATTGCACAATATTTGAGCTAATATGAACATTAAAAACTTCAATGTGGTTATTTTTTAGAGTGACCTGTACTCTGAACATATTTCGCAGTCGTGGAGCTCTAACTTTAGACTTGAACTAAAGGAACTTCCGTTATTTTTCTGTAACTTTTCGGATGTTTACACGAAAGTAAGGTACTGGTCCGTTTACTTTAACGCCTTTATCAGACAACCATTATTTTGGTGATGAACAGTTACTAACTATGGTAAGTGTTACATTATTTGAAATAAATTTAGTTGTCTTAAGGTTTAAATGAGTGTGAAGTGTAAACATTATATTTACCGCACATCCCTGCCTGCATTTATTTGAATTTTTCAACTCTTAATGCGACAAATGTATTGGTTGACATCAAGGCCATAGCAAAGCCATCACTTAAAAAAAGGTAATGTAACCATGCATTTCACAGGCTAAAGTGACTACCTGATTTTCTATTTGTTATTCATGCAGTTACATGTGAGGGCTCGAGAGCTATTGACTGAACAATTATTTTGCAGAAAGAACAGAACATAGATTCTCCATTCGCCATTTGTTATCCATATCGCCGCGTATGGTTGGTCTCATCTGAGACCATTTTCATTTGCATATGCATTTGTTATTTATCCGACATAGTCGCAACTAGGACAAAATTTACCGTTATCATAATCAAAAGAAAAGAAAGAAAACGGTGTAGTGTCGGGACGTGATTAATAGTGAACCTCTTCAGCGTGTTAAACCTTGTAAGTATTCACAGGCAATACTAAGAAGCTATACTGAATGGAACCAACACGTAATATCAGTATTAGGGCAGGCAAATGGAAGCCAAAATTGTTTTAGGAACATGCAATGGATCTGTAAGGGAAACGGCACACAATTATGTTTTGCAGTGTATGGAATATTACAATGTCGAATTGACAACTAACATTGCAAGAATGCACAGACACTCTGATAGGGCCATAAGAAGTTGTTAAGGCCTGAAGTTGATCTAAAATACCCGGGAAACTCAAATGGGAATAACTGAATGAAAGACGTTGTAGTTCTAGCTAAAATCTATCTGATTAATTTAGAGGACCACTATTCGAAAGCAACTGTGTGACCATTATATTTCCGTCAACATACCTAATTCGCTTTGGAGCTATGATAATATGAATGATTAGGACGCATAAACTGATTTATAGAAATGAATTTTTTCCAACGCCCAGTACGCTAGTGGAACAATGAAGAAGTTCGATAACAATGGTACCATGTCTTCTCCGTCATGCACTGATTTTTGGCATTCGGAGTATATATATAGGGGTAGATGTAGGTTTTCTCTGTGTCATCTATCTCCCCGCTGGTTTGACCTGGCTCGCCCACGAATTCTGCTTCTGTGCCAGCCTTTTTATCTCAGAACTGCAAAAGTTTATTACCTGTTGTTATAACTGATGTACTGTCTTCATGTACCAACTTGTTGTCTGTGTTTTACATATCTTCTTTCCTCGCCGGTTGTACGGGGAACCTCAAATGGTTCAAATGGCTCTGAGCACTATGGGACTTAACATTAGCCGGCCGTTGTGGCCGTGCGGTTCTAGGCGCTTGTGCTCAGAGTCATTTGAACCATTTTGGACTTAAAATCTGAGGTCATCAGTCCCCTGGAACTTAGAACTACTTAAAGCTTGCTATACTAAGGACATCTCACACATCCATGCCCAAGGCAGGATTCGAACCTGCGACCATAGCAGTCGCGCGGTTCCCGACTGAAGCGCCCAGAACAGCTCTACCACAGCGGCCGGCCCGGGGAACCTCCACATTCTTTATTAGACAACAATAATTTTCAAGTTTATTCTGCAGCATCACATCTCTGATTCTTCTAGAACGAGATTTTAACTCTGCTGGGAAGTGTGCGCTGTTATGAACATGGCTTAGCTATAGCCTGGGGGATGTTTCCAAAATGAGACTTTCACTTTGTAGCGTAGTGTGAGCTGTTATGAAACTTTCTTGGCACATTAAAACTGTGTGCTGGACCAAGGAAAGTTTCATAACAGATCGAACCGAGGAATGTTTCATAATAGCGCACACTCAGTTGCAGAGTGGAAATCTCATTGAGGAAACATCCCGCATGCTGTGGCTAAGCCATGTCGCCCCAATATCCTTTCTTCCAGGTGTACTAGAATTGTAAGGTTCACATAACAGCTTCTCTGAAATTTGGAAGGTAGGAGACGAGGTACTGGCGGAAGTAAAGCTGTGAGGACAGATGGTGAGCTCAGTTGGTAGAGCACGTGGCCGCGAAAGGCAAAGGTACGGAGTTCGAGTCTCAGTCCGGCACACAGATTAATCTGCCAGGAAAGTTTCATCTCTGATGCTTCTATTTTCTTCTGTTCCGGTTTTCTCACAACCAATTTCTCACATCCATACAATACTGTACTCCAAACGTACATTCTCAGAAATTTCGTCATGAAGTTAAGGCCTATATTTAATACTATTAAACTTTTCTTGACCAGGATTGCCCACTTTTCCAGTGCTGGTATGATTTTTATGTTCTCCTTGCTACATCCGCCGTGGATTATTTTGCTGCTTAGGTAGCAGAGGTCCTTAACCTCACGTACATCGTAGCCCCAATTGTGATGTCAAGTTCTCGCTGTTCTCATTTCTAGTACCTCTCATTACTTTCGCCTTTCTCCGCTTTACTCTCAATCCATGTACTGTACTCGTTAGACTGTTAATTCCATTCAGCATGGCCTGTAATTCTTCTTTCACTGAGGATAGCAATGTCGTCAACGACGTTTAACATTGATATCCTTACACCTTTAATTTTAATTCCGGTCTTCAACCTTTCTTTTATTTTCGTCATTGCTTCTTCGACGTATAGACGGAACAGCAGGTTGGAAGACTACATCCCTGTCTTAAAACCTTTTAATACAAGCGCTTCGTTCTTGATCGTCCACTTTTATTGTTCCCTTTTAGTTATTGTACAGGTTGTATATTACCCATCTTTCCCTTTGGAATACCACTATTTTTCTCAGTTTTTCGTACATCCTGCACCAGTTTACACTGTCGATTTCCTTAACTTCATCTAGAGGGCTTTGTGTCAGAAGTGATCAATTACCACATTTACGAAATTTCAGTCACCAACTTTCTCTTCCGAATGCGAAAATATTTTGTTGAGCCCAACTTACATAGGTAGGAATGATCATCAAAATAAAATAAGAGAAATCAGAGCTCGATCAGAAAGGTTTAGGTGTTCGTTTTTCCCGCTCGCTGTTCGGGAGTGGAATAGTAGAGAGATAGCATGATTGTGGTTCAATGAACCCTCTGCCAAGCACTTAAATGTGAATTGCGGAGTAGTCATGTAGATGTAGATGTAGATGAAATAAGAATCGTAACGTTGTGGCTGTTATGATCCGTCATCTAGTACTGCATGAATCCCATGTAAATCGAAAATATTACTGATACGTAATGTCATTAACGTGTAAATGAACACTGAATGCATTTATTTAAACTTCCCTCTAGTGAGGTGCGCTGAATCTGATACCTAAAAATCTTCCACTCATTATCATTGAGTCAGCCACTTTATTCCACCTGCAGTGGAAACTCTTTACATCTTTCTCGCCTGATTAATGTTTTCGGTATTTGTTATGTCATTTACAATGAAATTGGAAGTAGCGGCATATTTCAACGGGACATAACAAAAACATGGTCTGTCTACCTTTGGAGCAAAACTTCAGATCTGATGTCACGTCGAAGACTGTTATGACAGTTTCACTGCTTATGTGTTGAAACGTCTACACGTTTGGGGCAGCGAGTAACATAAAATTCCGACGCGTTATCCGGGTCCTCTACAGCATATGCCACTAAGGGATATCATTTTTTTTTTCACTATGGGACTTAACATCTGAGGTCATCAGTACCTTAGACTTAGAACTACTTGGTCCTAACTAACCTAAGGACATCACAAACATCCATGCAGAGGGCAGGATTCGAACCTGCGACCGTAGCAGCAACGCGGTTTTGGACTGAAGTGCCTAGAATCTCTCGGCCACAGCGGCCTGCCAACATGTTCTGCTTGATTTTTAACTTATGGGGCATATTTAATTGGTTTCTAACCAAACAGTAATTACTATTCTTTCTTCAAACTTTTAAAATATTTAATTTCTGATCGGATTCAGATTAGTGACCTACTGTAATTAAAATTTTTTATACTTGTGAACAAAACCGTTTTACCTGACATGTGTAGACGTTTAAGTTTGTTAGTAGTGAACAGTTTTAATTATCCCATGTGACAGAGTGTGTTAATAAACCGAAGCTCCAATATTACAAGCTTTTCTTCTGACAGACACCGGCAGCAAGCTACAGAAAAAGTGGATAGTTAAGGTTAGTTGCCCTGCCGGGTCCGAGGTAGCAAAGTCATCACACTTTATTTCAAAATAGTGCCATCTGTTCCTCCTAATAACGGCTTGATTGTCGTAGAAGACTTTGAATAACTTGTTCACTCTAATAAAATTCTTCTCATTGGTCAGATGCAACCTGCCACGAATTCTTCTCCTGTGCCAACCTCTTTATCTCTGAGTAAAGCTTGTATCCAAAGTCCTCCCTTAGTTGTTGGATTTATGCCATTGTCTGTTTCCCGGTCAGATCTCCTTTACAATTCCCTGGAGAACCAGTTGGGTTATTCCTTGACGAGACAACACATGTCCTCTCACCTGACAGGCTACGTTTTCCACACATTTCTGGTGTCGGCGATCCTACGGAGAAGCCCTCATTTTTTGTTGACTTACCAGTCCACCAACTATTCAATATCCTTCTGGAGTACCACATTTCAGACACTCCTTCGGTTTTCCCACGCTGCAACGTTAAAAAGGTGCATTTTCAAAAATTTCTATCTCAAAGTGAGACGTATGATAGACTGCAGTTAACTCCTTTTGGCTAGGTTTTGCTTCTTGACTAGTACTGGTGTGCTTCTTATATCCTTCCTGCTTCCATCTTGACGAAACAAAAAAAAAGTGCAGTAAATATAGGCGGGAAAATGGATACCTTAAAAGAGATAAGTAGTTTTTCAATAGAACAGATGTGTTTCATAGTGGCGAAGATGAATAAAAAAATGGTTCAAATGGCTCTGAGCACTATGGGACTTAACATCTTAGGTCATATATCCCCTAGAACTTAGAACTACTTAAACCTAACTAACCTAAGGACATCACACACATCCATGCCCGAGGCAGGATTCGAACCGGCGACCGTAGCAGTCCCGCGGTTCCGGACTGTAGCGCCTAGAACAGCACTATCACCACGGCCGGCGAAGATGAACAAGGGGAGACAAACATATATTTTATAAAAACAAGGCGAGAATGGAAATTACAGGTAATTTAAAACAAGAGAAGCAAAAGAGGGACATGCATTGTATCAGATCCTCAAAAGGATCAAAGATAAGTTTGTCCGTAAAGTCCAATTAGCTAATTCAGAGGGTAGATGGCTGTCGTTGATAATGGGAATATATTTCAATTTATTTCAAGGTATTTGAGAGCTATTTTGATGCTTTGTGAATGGTTTTTGGATTCTCCTCAATAAGCCATCCTGAATGTTTGGTACGTATGGGATGCTGCGTGAACAATGATTTGCTACATGTTACGCCAGCTGTGTGCTCTTTGAAGCAAGCAATAAAATTACGACCCGTTTGTCCTATGTAGTGAGAATTAGCAATCATTGCAAAAAGTCTTATAAGGTGTAGACTATCTTTCTGTGAAGAACCGGGAATCTCAAGAGGACGTCCTGGTACTCGTTGGCCTGCTTACCATAACCGATGTGATGGTGTAAATATTGAAAATCAGTAAAGAGTCGCTCCCTTCTAAGTTCGACGAATGCTCACGACCATTTAGAAATCCCGCCGCAAACACCGGAGGTTTTCTAGCTGTGTCAGGTGAATGCTGATGACATCTGAAGCTGCTTAATCACAATGTACGAGGGTTGTGTCATAATGATGACTTTGAGACAAAGACATAAATCGAACAGTGGAAACAATAGAATTCACCAATACCGATGTAGGCAAAAACACAATCATCATCGGGCAAGGTGATGCGGTTTTCTGGACTCCTATGGTGTCCTGCTAAGAGACCTAATGCGGTAAACAGCTGCAGCAGCGAACTACTGAAACCTCCTGACGAGGTTACTGTAATCTGCCAAAACGTGGTGTGGAGAAATGTTCTCGGAGGAAATGCTTATTTTCCACAAAAAGGTCCTTCCAGTTACGCACGAGACATGCTGACACAGGTTGCTACTTTGGGTTATACAATTTTTCCCCACCCTCTGTGTTCACCTGATATGGCATCCTCTGTCTTCCTGTTTTCTCGGATGAAGTAAACATTGCCTGGCAAGTCTTTCCAGGACGAGTTAGTTTTCGAGGAGCGACATATTCTGTACAGTCAAATTGCGGATTCATGTTACCAATGTCCGCACCAGTTTATCCCCATGGGTCTTATGCAACCGGGAACGCGTTCAAATACAACGCACAAGATTTTCATATTCCTCGCTCGCTACGTGCGAACTACACCGACGCGCCAAAGTAACTCGTGTAGACATGGGTATTCAAACACAGAGATATGTAAACAGGCAGAATACGGCGCTGCAATCGGCAACGCCTATATAAGACAAGTTGGGTCTGGCTCAGTCGTTAGATCAGATACTGCTGCTACAATGACAGGTTATTAAGATTTAAGTGGGTTTAGACGTGATGTTATAGTTGGCACATGAGCGTTGGGACACAGCATCTCCGAGGCAACAATGAAGAGGCGATTTTTGCGTACGATCGTTTCACTCGTGTACCGTGAATATCAGGAACCCGGTGAAACATCAAATCTCTGACATCGCTGCGGCTGGAAAAAGATCCTGCAGGAACGGCACCAACGACGACTGAAGACAATCGTTCAGCGTGACAGAAGTGCATCCCTTCCACAAATTTCTTCAGTTTTCTAGGCTGGGCCATCAATAAGTGTCAGCGTACGAACCATTCAACGAAACATCATCGTTATCGGCTTTCGGAGCCGAAGGCTCACTCGCGTACCCTTGATGACTGTAGGACGCAAAGTTTTGCGCCTCGCCTGGGTCCGTCAACTCCAAAATTGTACTGTTAATGACTGGGAACCTGTTGCCTGGTCGGACGAGTCTCGTTAAAATTGCATCGAGCGGATGGACGAGTACGGGTATGGAAGCAACCTAATGAATCCATCGACCTGCATGTCAGCAGGGGACTGTTCAAGCTGGCGGAGGCTCTGTAATGGTGTGTGGCGTGTGCAGATGGAGTGATGTGGTACCCCTGATACGTCTAAATTCGACTATGACAGGTAACACGTACGTATGCATACAGTTTGATCACCTGTATCCATTCACGTCCATTGTGCATTCCGACGTACTAGGACAATTCCAGCAGGACAATACGACACACCATACGTCCAGAATTGCTACAGAGTGGCTCCTTGAACACTCTTCTGAGTTTAAACGCTTCCGTTGGCCAGCAAAAGCCTCAGATATTAATATTATTGAGCATATCTGGGATGCCTTGCAACGTGCTATTCAGAAAGGATCTCCACCCTGTCGTACTCTTACGGATTTATGAACAGCCCTGAGGGATTCACTGTGTCAGTTCCCTCCAGCAGCACCTGACATTAGTCGCTTCCATGGCACATCCCGTTGCGGCACTTCTGCGTTTTACCGGGGGTCGTACACGTTACAATGCAGGTGTATCAGTTTCTTTGGCTCTTCAATGTATTAGCCATGGAGAAAAAAGGAAGAGAAAATTTCTGTATGAAATTCAGTGTACTTTGTTCCCCAGAGGCTGTAGATTTCGAATTACTGAAGAAAAACGTACAGAAGCGTCTTTCAAACGTATTTTTCTTGAATAACTTGAAAACTGTGACCTCCAGCGGGAACATATCCCTGTATACCATTTAACTACATCACGTTTCGGAAGAAAATGTTTTGTCAGTTTTTTTATGAACGACTAATAGTTTCTTGCAGTGGTCGAGTTAATATGACAATTTTGCATGTGGTTTTTGAGGGAATGCTGAATGAGCAATGGAGTTTTTTTTCTACCAAATACAGGGCCTAGTTGTTTAATAAAAGAGCTAAACCTCGTTTTGTTTATTCCAATTGTACAAGACTATTCTGATTACATATTCTTGCCAAGCAGTTACTTAATAATAAAAAAGACTAATAATATACTGTTCATTCAGTCCTTAAAATCGATCAGCACACATATTCGACATATTACGCAGATATTGTTTCATAATGCAACACTGCAATATTGTTTCATAATGTAACACTGCATACACTATCAACTATATCAGCTGATATCAACGTAATAATGAGGATGTTTTGTTCGCGATTGTTTACCACATCTTCCCAATTTTCTTACCTGGGAAACTGATTGACCATCCATTCACACAGAGTGAGATGCTGAATCCTGAAAGAGGATACGGCATTAAAATTGTTAATGGAAGAGCTTAGAAATACGGTTTTCTGAAAAACCAAGATCAGAGTGAAAGTGTAAAGTGAAACGATAAACACGTATTGTTACTATTATTATTTCATAATGTTACCTTGTTGTTCTTGGAGGGGTCCATGTGAAGCAAAACATAATTTTATCTTTTCCACTGTGTATCTCCCAGACTTGTTTTGATGAAGTTTCAGCGCCATTAGTGTGCTTTTATTTTTTTCTGTTCAATGGGTAGAAAGCTCGTCACTACTTGCGCGCATATTAAGTTGAACCCTTAAGAGAGTACTTAGAAATCTAAATAACATACAAAATTTAGTATATTCCTATCTTGTTACCAAATGCCATCGGTTTTCTAGGTTTTTATGTCTTTATTGCAGTTGTTTCCATTCACTGTTCGTCGTTTGCAACCATATACAACTGATTATAGAAAAGTTATTTACTTCAAAATTTTACGACTGAGGATACTATGTTTAGACCTAACATTAGCTAATACTATGTGCAACACTGTGTGTGTGTGTGTGTGTGTGTGTGTGTGTGTGTGTGTGTGTGTGTGTGTGTGTGTGGACAGGGTGGGGATGGGGGGGTTTATGGGTTCATGTTGTCTGATTGTTCTTTGAGGATAGAGAACAGAGCTCCGTTGCAGAGAACTGTGTATTTATTTATTATTCCTGTTTCTCTGATTTTGGCTTTTTGTATCTGCCAGATTTCTTCTCTTATTACTTTCTGTGGGTGCCTTTGCTGCATAGTCTGCGTTTTGAGTATCCAGTCCAAAGATAAATCTATTTGCAAGTACACATGTACAGAAGAGCTTCAATCTCAAGATGATTATGTCCCATAGCGCACCAAATTCGTAGTCTGGGTTTTTTAAGTAAAACATTTTTCTGTGTTATGTACAGCATTAAGGGATACTTTTTGGAAATTTTGAAATTAGTGGTTAGGTCTTACGGGACCAAACTGCTGAGGCCATCAGTCCCTACCCCAATACACTGCTTAATCTAATTTAAAATAACTTACGCTATGGACAAAACACACACCCATGCCCGAGGGAGGACTCGAACCTCCGACGGGGTGAGCCTCACGGACCGTGAGAAGGCGTCTCAGTTAGCATGGCTACCCCGCGCGGAGACTACTTTTTAACTACACTTTTAAGTAAGTTTATAAAGCAATCTATTTAATCTTTTATGTGTCTATAGTCATCTTCGGCTGTTAGCGTCCAAATTGCCGTATCTTTGCAAATAGCTTAAAGTAATTGGCACATCTGGACTTACGTGTTGCTACCATGTCGTACAGTGCAGTAATCTGATACGACGTAAGTTTGTACGGTGTAGTGTGGTGCGTGTTGGGTCCAGTGCTAATGAAGCAAGCAGTGCTAATGAAGCAGCAAGCGTGGCAGCCGTCACGAGATGCCGCTCCGAGTCCCGGCAACACGAAACCGGCGCGCGGCTGATGGTGCAGCTGCAGCCTGGTCGCACAATGCCGGCGCGCGCGGCTTAATTAAGTCGCACGTGGGGCTTAGCGGCCGCATTGTCCGCTGATCGTCCCCGCGCTCGCCAAACTTCTCCGCGGCTGCCACTGTCCGCCAGGGGGTGAATTACTCGCCACCCGGCAACGAGCCTCAAACTTGCGCTCCGCAACAGAAGCAGCATTTCCTGACGAGACCGTGTGTCACTTCTGATATCTCTGACCACTGAAACCCAATAAATTTCATACGTTCCATTCATTAAAGAGCTAGTCGTTCTAGATTTTTCATTCTTTCATCTTTTAATGGTCTGCATTCTGATCTACAGTGGAACTTTGTTCCAATTTTTCGCACAATATTTCGACGACCATCCCAGCTACCTTCTTCAGGTTCTGCTATTTCAGATGCGCGCCTGTCACGAATAAGAATACCTTTAACTTGCCAACCGCTTCTTCTCAGAGTATCACGTTGACACTTTTTTTGTCATCATTCTGACTGCTTTGATGCTGCCCACCATGAATTAATCTCCTGTGCCAACTTCTTCATCTCAGAGTAGCACTTGCAACCCGCGTACTCAACTATTTGTAGGGTGTATTCCAATCTCTGTCTTCCTCCACGGTTTTTGCCCTCTACATCTCCCTCTAGTACCATGGAAGTCATTCCTGCATGTCTTAACAGATGTCCTATCATCCTGTCTATTCTCCTTATCAGTTTTTCGTACATATTCCTATCCTCTTCGATTCTGCGCAGAACTTCGTCATTCCTTACCTCATCAGTCCACCTAATTTTCAACATTCGTCTGCAGCACCACATCTCAAATGCTTCGATCCTCTTCTCTTTCGGTTTTTCCACAGTCCATGTTTCACTCATATGCAATTCTGTACTCCAGACGTACATTCTCAGAAATTTATTCCTCAAATTAAGGCCGATATTTGATATTAGTAAACTTTTCTTGCCCAGGAATGCCCTTTTTACTATTGCTAGTCACCTTTTGATGTCTTCCATGCTCCGTCCGTCATTGGTTATTTTTCTGCCCAGGTAGCAGAAATCCTTAACTTCATCTGCTTCGTGATTATCAACCCTGATGTTAAGTATCTCGCTGTTCTCATTTCTAATATTTCTCGTTACTTTCGTCTTTCTTCGATTTACTCTCAATCGATACTCTGTACTCACTGGACTGTTCACTCCGTTCGGCAGATAATGTGATTCCTCTTCACTTTCACTCAGGATAGCAATGTCATCAGCGAGTGGTATCATTGATATCCTTTCACCTCGAATATTAATTCCACTCCTGAACTTTTCTTTTATTTCCATCATTGATCCCTCGATATACAGATTGAACAGTAGGGGCGAAAGACTACATGCTTGCCTTGCACCCTTCTTAATCCTAGCAATTCATTCTTGCTCGTCCACTCTTATTATTCCCTCTTGGTTCTTGCACTTATTGTATACGACCCGTCTCTTTTACAGATCGACAATTCCTATGAACATCTCTAGATTTTTCTTTAGTCTTGCTTCCATTATTAACCTCAACGATAGAATTCTCTATCTCGTGCCTTTACCTTTCCTAAAGCCAAACTAATCGTCATCTAACGAATCCTCAATTTTCTTTTCCATTCTTCTGTATATTAATGTTGTAAGCAACTTGGATGTATGAGCTGTTAAGCTGATTGTGGGATAATTCTCGCACATGTCAGCTCTTGCCGTCTTCGGAATTGTGTGGATGATGCTTTTCCGAAAGTCAGATGGTATGTCGCCACACTCATACATTCTACATACCAACGTGAATAGTCGTTTTGTTGCCACTTACCCCAATGATTTTAGAAATAATGATGGGACATTATCTACTCCTTCTGCCTTATTTGATCATAAGTCCACCAAACCTCTTTTAAATTCTGATTCTAATATTGGATCCCCAGTCTCTTCTACATCGACTCTTGTTTCTTCTTCTGTCACATTAGACAAATCTTCCCCCTCATATAAGCTTTGAATGTATTCGTTGCACCTATCTGCTCTATCCTCTGCATTCAACAATGGAATACCCGTTGCACTCTTAATGTTACCACACTTGCTTTTAATGGCACCGAAGGTTGCTTTGACTGTGCTGTATGCTGAGTCGGTCCTCCCGACAATCATTTCTTTCTCGATGTCTTCACATTTTTCATGCAGCCATTTGATCTTAGCTTCCGTGCATTTCACATTCATTTCATTCCTCAGACAGTGTTTCTGTATTCCAGAGTTTCCCGGAACATTTTCTACTCCCTCCTTTTATCAATCATTTTTTCTGTTACCAATGGTTTCTTCGCAATTACCTTCTTGTATGTATGTTTTTGTTTCCAACTTCTGTGATGTTTCGTTTTAGAGAAGTCCATTCTCCTTCAGCAGTACTGCCTACTGAGCTATTCATTATTGCTGTATCTACAACCTTTGCGTCAAGGGTATCTCGTCATTCCTTAGTACTTCTGTATCCCACTTCTTTGCGTATTGATCCTTCCTAACTAGTGTCTCACACTTCACCCCACTCTTCATCACCACTATATTGTAATCTGAGTCCATACCTGCTCCTGGGTACGCCTTACAGTCCAGTATCTGATTTCGGAATCTATGTCTGACCATGATGTAATCTAACTGAAATCTTCCTGTATCACCCAGCCTTTTCCAAGTATACCTCATCCTCTTGTGATTCTTGAACAGAGTATTCGCTATTACTAGCTGAATCTTGTTACAGACATCAGTTAGTCTTTCTCCACTCTAATTCCTTGTCCCAAGCCCATATTCTCCTGTAACCTTTTCTTCTACTCCTTCCCCTACAACTGCATTCCAGTCCTCCATGACCATTAGATTTTCATCTCGCTTTACATAGTGTATTACCCTTTCAATATCCTCATACACTTCCTCTATATAGTAGGCTTGCGACCTCGGCATGTATACCTGAAGTATCGTCGTCGCTGTCGGTTTGCTGTCGATTGTGATAAGAAGAATCCTGTCGCTGAAACGTTCACAGTAACACACTCTCTGCCCCATCTTCCTATTCATAACGAATCCTACTTTCGTTATACCAATTTCTGCTGCTGTTATTATCCCGTACTGATCTTATTAGAAATCTATGTCTTCTTTCCATTTCACTTCACTGACCCCTAGTATATCTATATTGAGCCTTTGCATTTCCCTTTTCAGATTTTCTAGCTTCCCTTTCACGTTACAGATTATGAAATTCCATTCCCCGACATGTAGAACGTTATACCTTCGTTGATTGTTCAATCCTTTTCTCCTGGTAACCTGCCCCTTGGCAGTCCCCTCCCGAATATCCTAATGGAGGACTATTCAGGAATCTATGGCCAATGGAGAGATGAGCGTGACACCTCTTCAGTTACAGGTCACTTGTCCTGTGGATACGTGTTACGTGTCTTTAATGCAGTGGTTTCCGTGGCCTTCTTCGTCCTCGTGCCGTTGATCGTTGCTCGTTCTTCCGCCTTTAGGAGCAGTGTCCCACATCTAGGACAAGAGAGTGCCCTGAACATCTATGTGCTCCTCCACCATCTTTGACATCGCGGTTGACAGAATGAAGGTGACTCCTTATGCTGGAAGTCTTCGACCACCAGTACTGATTGTTGGTCAAAATTTGAGCAGCGAACCCGGGACCGAAGACTAATTGATTACAAATCAAAGACGCTACCCCCTTTTTTATGATAATGACTTGGTACCATCATGACACATCAGTAGACCGTAGTCAAAACTTCATATATAAGCTGCAAATGAGAGAAAAAATTAATTATGATAACAGAACAATAAGTAAAATGTGGAAGGAAAAAAATACAAGAACGTAGTCACAAATCACCAACAAGCTTACATGATACGTATGAGCAAATATTTTATATGGTTTTTAGTAATTTTTTAATTTTTATTATTATTTTGTGTTTTTATATATTTTTATAGTTTGTAATAAAATCTAATAATTGAAGGAAAACTAAACCAGATTACATTCGAAATAGCAAACTAAGAAAAATGCCAATTTGATTGCAAGGACTGTAGACTCTCATGTGTATCTATACTTCATGTATGCATATTTTAAAACAGAACAGGTCTGATGCCGAGTCAAAACACAAAACAAAACCAAGAGGGAAACCAGCACAGGACAAGCCGATGAAATAAAGTGGGAACATACATAACAAAGAAAAACACTTATCATCAAAAAAAATTTATTAACCAATACCTTTCCGAGGGAAAACAAGATTCAACATGTTGGCGAAGGGGTCTCGATATCGAGGCATTAGCATCTCCAATAGACAGTGCTCATGTACTGCATGAAGTTCATGTGATCTTCCCCATCGCCTTCTACAACGTAATGAAGGAACTGTCGCAGCAGCCACATAACGGCATGGGTTTCCGACCGTTGAAAGCAAGAAGAATTTGTGCTCAATATGATGTCTGTAGTATACGCAGTCTCATAAGATCGAGTAAGGATGGCCATTTGTGTCCTGATCCAAGACCAGTTTGCCATATGACCTCCACAAGTAAAGCGATGTCGTATCGTGTCTGGAGATGTACAACGACTACATAAATCCGTGTCACTAAGCCCAATAAGGAAAAGTCGCTCATTCGTTGGACTCAAGTTATTTACTTCCTTATACGACGAAGATGCTACACGCATCGGCAAAATCGAAAGACTGATATTGAACCAAAATGCTGTCCAGGTTGTTTGCGGCGATTCGATTTCAACGAGGTTCGGGAAAGGGACTGCTTCCAACGACTCTATAGGAATTTCACGGTTAGGACTGGTCTCCATGAGATGTCATCCCCCAAATAGCTCACCGCAAGATAGAAGTCACGAATGTGTTTTAACTTATAACTTATGCTACCAACATCAATATGGGGTTCAGGACTAGCAGGACGGACACAGAGAAATAAATTAGACGTGAATGTGTGAGTTTCTTGAGTCATCGTGTAAGCAGTATAACGCACATATAGCATCTGCGTCATCATTCGTATATCAAGCAAGTCCAACTTCCCCAAAGGAACGAGTTTTCGTCATACCCTGATCACCTATAAGCGAAATGTATATCTTTTCCATAAGAAATGACCAGGCAATTGTTGTACTTTCTTCGCCATTATCGAGGGAAGCGGATAAACTTGGCCCACTCAGTAAGATTTGCATAAGACGTATGTATCCAGTATTCGGTCTTTCTGGAGTAGAGTAAGAGAGCGCCTTTCATGCTCCAGTATCGCTCCCAGAATTTTTTCCGTAACAGTTGAGCACTGCCATTTTCAGTGGACAACGATCAATGATGATACCGAAAGACTTATGCCGATTCACAGCAGTAGCCCATGGAACAACCGTCAACAAAACCTCGCAAGGGAAGAAGCTTGCATTTACATTCATTAAGTTTTGCACCTAAACTCCGACAAAAATCATCCATTACAGCCTTCAGTCGAGGTATCTCTGCAGGATTGCGAAGTAGTACCATCACGTCATCCACGTATGCACGAACAACTGTAGTTCCGCCGGAAAGCGCCCAACCTGTCAGCTGGAATGCTAGCATCCGAGGTAGGGGCTCCAAAGATAACACAAGTTCATTGACAGCGGTCTTACTTGAGGCACTCCCCTACGGATATTTATTGGGGGCGTCAGTTGGCCATTAATAATCACCGAAGCCGAAATACCTGTAAACTGATTTAAGGGTATTCGTCGTGTGTCAGCAGTGAAACCAACTGCCTCCAGAATTCGAAGAAGAAAGTTGCGATTAACATGATAAACTGCCTAGTAGGAGTCTAGAAAAGGAAGGACACAAGGGACGGACGTTACAGCAGCAACGGAAACCACGTCACGCCACTCGCCTATAGGGGTAAGAATGGTACAACCAGGTACGCAGCTTTGACATTTTGCAACAGTCGTCTCAATCAGAGCCGACATCCTACTGAACTGCCCTCGCCACAGTCGTATAAACAAAGTTTAACAAAGTAAGTGGGCGAAAGCTATCAGGTGCAGTCGGTCCAGAGCGTTTCGGGATTTAAAGCATTTTACCTACTTTGAACGATGTCGGCACTACTGTACCCTGTAACATTCCATTCAAAGGGGAGGTAAAGGTAGCACTGAACAACGGCCAAAAGCCCACGTAAAATTCCTTGGGAAGTCCATCTAGACACGGGGAATTTTGAGAAGGCGATCCCACAGTACGTTTGTAAACTTCCTCAGGCTGAAAGGCAGGTAAGGGCGTTGCATAATGTGGAGGTGTATATGTCGTATCCAGGATGCTGACAAGTGGGTCGTAAAAGGTTTCAGTGGTCTCACCGGGGTCGTAGTTGTCTACACAGTACTGGTGTAAGGGAAGCACTACATCAGCCTGCGCCATTACGATACGTCCATCATTTGTCGTGAGAGAATGAATACAAGCGCGTCGGCGACTGGTCGGATGCAAAATCAAATGATATAAGAAGTCATTTCTTCCGTAACCAATGAACGCAGCTTAGATTGGATTTTAAAACCTTCCATTTGTATTCTCTTCAACCAATTTTGCCTTTACTTGCCTAACATCCGCAATTCGCAGAGGAGAATGATCGTAAGCAGCATAAAGTTCACGCAGGATGGGCTAGTAATATTCTTAAGTTATCCGAACGTCTCGCGCTTTGGGTGCATAGAAACGTATCAGAGTTCGCCTGAGCCTCCGTTTTGCTAAATGTGTCCACCAGTCAAGAGTGGAAGAGTATTTCCCACTGGACTGTAGAGTACGCTCGCACATGACTCTTATCACGTCATCGGGAAAGAGGTCACTAGGTGAGCGACGTTTGACATCTACGGAGGGCTAAACAATTTGACTGGTTGCCGTTCAAGATTGCGAATTGTGGTCACAGCACAGTGATCTGTAAAGGAAGCTGGGATGACTTCAACATTAAGTATACTATTGTTCACGCAGTCTGATAAGTAAAACCAATCTAATCTGCTACTAGAAGACGCGGTGAAGTAGATAAATTTAACTAAAGTCGGGTATTTTCATAGCTAGACGTCTTTTAGGCCTAAGGAGCGGACCAATTCATGTAATTCATGAGAAAAATTAAAATTTGGAAATTCATCAGCAGGACGCAATACACAGTTAAAATCACCACCCAACAGAATATCCGGAGGGCTCTTACAAAACAGATAAACTATATCCTCTTTATAAGAACAAGAATGATCCACTGCGCTCCCAGTGCCAGAAGGGGCATATAAAAGAACCAAGGAAAGATTAAAAAGTTGACAACCTATTCCCCTTCCAGAATCCTACATTTCCAACTTCACGGAAGAATAAGGCGATCCCCGTAGAATGTTCGGGTGCTACATTAAAGATCATACGAAAAACAGGTAATACGAAATTACTAGATAACGCCTTCTGTAAAAATACTATGTCCTTTAAATGCGAACATTTTAGGTTAGGCTTTACCGTCACTGTTATTGACTAGTTTACTGTTACTAGTCACCGTTAAATGGTAACAGTAAACTTATTGTCTCATTTAAAGACTATGTCCGTACAAGATTCCTAACTGAACTGACGCAACGAAGCCAATCGCATTTCTGATTCCACGCTATTAACATGTAAGGAAATGAACGTGTAGACTTGGGTCATTGGTCACAGCTATACAGGGATGTACGGAAGGTACTGACAAGGGAACCTCCCCATCGCACCCCCCTCAGATTTAGTTATTAAGTTGGCACGGTGGATAGGCCATGAAAAACTGAACACAGATCGATCGAGAAAACAGGAAGAAGATGTGTGGAACTATGAAATAATAAGCAAAATATATAAACTGAGTAGTCAGTGTGAAAGATGTGCAACATCAAGGATATTGTGAGCTCAAGAGCGCTGTGGTCCCGTGGTTAGCGTGAGGAACTGCGTAACGAGAGGTCCCTGGTTCTCCCGATGATCATTTCTTATTCTATTAGTTCAATTATTCCATCAGCCATTTCGCCTTGGCTAGTCTACATTTCACATTTACTTCGTCCCAGCGTGTATATAGCCCTGTTACTATCTTTGCCAGAATATATTTGTACTTTCTTCTTCTTCCACACATCACTAAAAGTATTGCCTCTGTTACTTCAGGCCGGCCAAGGCGGCCGTGTGGTTCTAGGCGCTAAAGTCTGGAACCGCGTGACCGCTACGGTCGCAGGTTCGAATCCTGCCTCGGGCATGGATGTGTGTGATGTCCTTAGGTTAGTTAGGTTTAAGTAGTTCTCAGTTCTAGGGGACTGGTGACTTCAAATGTTAAGTCCCATAGTGCTCAGAGCCATTTGAACCATTTGTTACTTCAGGTTTGCTCGTAGTTAACTTCCTAACATCTGTCTTTCCCACATCCTTGATTCCTTTTGTTACAGATATCCAGTACCCGTCAACTGAATAGCCTACTGAGCTATTCTTTATCAGAGTATCCACATCGCTGGAGACCTACAAACGTGCTTCGTCCTTCGTCCGTGCTTCAGTATTACACTACTGTCCCCACTGATGCTTCTGGACCATTCTATGAAACTTCAGTCTACTTCTTATCTTCTGGGATTGCCTTACAATACAATATCTGACTTCCGAATCTCTGTCTAATCATGATGTAATCCATCTGGAACCTTCCCTACTCTCTGAGTCTTTACCTGTTGTACCTCTTCCTCACGTGAACCTTAAGAAAAGTATGTGGTAATAACCTCTGAAATTTATTTCTGTACTTACTCTTTCTCGTCTTTCATTTTACCACCTAAGCTACATTCTGAGTAAGCCGTTCTTGTCCTTCTTCCTACAAAAGCATTCCAATTCATCATGACTATTACTTTTCCATCTACCATTACATACTAAGTCAGTCTTCCAACAAGTTGACATACTTATTCTGATTCTTCATCATCTCCTTCCGACGTAGGTACTCATGACTGAACTACTGCCATCGGCGCTGGTTTGTTACCGATTCTGATGAGATTAAGGCTACTACTGAGGAGCTCACAGTAGCTCACTCTGCACTACTTTCCTTGTTCTTAACGAATCCTAGTCCCATTATAAAATTTTCTGCTGCTGTTGATATTACTCTATATTCATATGAACGGAGATGCATATCTACATTCCCTTTGGCTTGATTGACCCCCACTAGACTGAGCTTCAGGATTTCAGTCTTCAGGTGTTTCTCTTCGGTTTTCCTGTTACTGTCAAAACTTCTAACATACAAAGCTCCGACTCGTGTAAATCTCATCGTTGATTATTCCGTCTTCTTCTCATGGTCACGAGTCTCATTCAGAGATCTTAATGGAGGATTAGTCTAGAAAAAATACTTTGAGGGGACAAGTCATGGGATAACTCCTATTTTCTTGGTGGATCTGCTTTCGCACAGTGTAGTGCAGTAACTCGTCGCGCCATGGCCTCAACCATTTGTTGAATCCTGCATAAAACTGAGTCATGCTGCCACTATATTCGTCCATAATTGTGAAAGTGTTTGCCAGAGAAAGACGAAAATGTGTGTTACATCTTATGGGACAAAACTGCTAAGGTCATCAGACCCTAAGCTCACACACTAAGTAACCTAAATTATCCTAAGGACAAACACACACACACCCATGCCCGAGGGAGGACTCGAGCCTCCGCCGGGATCAGCCGCACAGTCCATGACTGCAGCGCCCCTGACCGCTCGGCTAGTCCCTCGCGGCTAGAGCAGGACGTTGTTCACGAAACGATCTCAAAAATGTTAGATGGAACTCACATCGGCCGATCTTGGCGGCCAGACTGTTCTCTCGAATTGTCCAAAATGGTCTTTTAATCAATCACTAACAGCTGTGGCTGGGTGACAAGGCGCATTGTTATCCACAAATCTTTCATCGCTGTTTGGTAACATAAAATCCACGAATGGTTGCAGACGGTCTCAGTTGGTCCAGTTGGTCCAGGGAACTGAGCACATTCCATGTAAACACAACCCATACCATTAGTGAGCCCTCAACAACTTGGTAAGTGGATCTGCGCCATCCTCGAACCCTACCATCAGATCCTACCAACTGAAATTAGAACTCTTCTGACAAGTTCCCAGTTTTCTAGTCGTCTAGGGTCCAACACAAGCCCAGGGGAGGAGCTACAAGCGATGTCGTGCTGTTAACAAAAATTCTCGCGTTGGTCCGCTGTTACCATAGCCCATTAACGCCTGAGCCCTGGTCCACACCGAAGCCATAGCAATGACAGGATGACCGTTAGTGAACTGTATGAAATAAAAACTTCTCAACGGTTAGCACTACGACGTTGGTCGTGGGGCATGATAGGAATTACTATGCGCATGAATGGTTTGGTTTAGCGAAGAAGCCATTTTTCATGTGGATGGTTTCCCCAATAATGGAAATTGGCACTTTGGCGATTGAGAATTTGCATTTGGCGATCGAATAGTCTGTTTACCCTCAACGGATGACCGGCGTGCAATGCTCAGTCAAGGAATAATCGGCGCGATATATCTATATGGCACAGTGACTATCGAACGATAAAAGGAGGTTTTGGAAGATGATTTCATCCCCATTATCCAGAGTGACCCTGATTTCGACACGACATAGTTCATGCAAGACGGAGCTCGATGTCGATCGAAGCAGGATAGTGTTTGAGGTCCAGGACGACTTAGGGAACAGCATTCCGGCTCTGGGATACACAGAGGCCACGGTCGTGGGCTTCGATTGGCACGATATTCTCCGAATATGAGTACATAGGATTCTCTTTTGTGGGGATATATCAGAGACAAATTTGTACAGCAATAACCCAAAACCACTGCCGATCTGAAAACAGCCATTCAGGAAGTAATCAACAGCATCGATATCGGCTTTTCAGACGGGCCATGCAGAATTTCCCTTTTAGTCTGCACCATATCACTGCCAATGATGGCAGGCATACCGAATACGTCATTCCTAAATTCGAATATCTGTAGTGACCTTTATATGTTTAATAAAGTGTGTGCACGCCGTACTTTGAATTTAATTTACATTTTTGCCCATGTAGTTCAGTAATTGTCACCGTGTACTTCAGTGGTGTTGTCAAATAACAGTTAACAGCTTTTAATTATGGTATAAGTTTATAACTGTGGCAGTAACAGTGCTTTATTCTGAGATGGTAGTAACTACCCATAAAACAATACATTATATCCTCAAGATAATGCTAGTCAAAGGAACTAAATTGCTCACCAGGTCAGTTAGACCAGACCTTTAGGAAGCCGATATGCAAGCACCTTAATTACAGTTACCAATACCAGCGAAGAGATAGCACGTTGCTCCACAGGGAAGAATGGCGTGGGTGGTACGCAAATTTAAACTGAGCTATCGACAAACCGTCACTAGTTGGATACCGTTAACTTACAACAGTTCTTCGGCACGTAAAATGGAGTGCACAGCAACTTACAATATTTGAGTAAAACACAAAGAATAGAATACAGTCACCTTAGGAACGAAGTATTGGTATCAGAAGGCACAGTCCTGCGTGAATTTACACTTACTGTACTTGCGTCTGAACATTAACAGACTGCGTGTCAGCAACAGGTACTGGTCAGCCAGTCATGTGCTTTCAGCCCAAATTAAACAAATGTCACCTGAAAATTGCAAGGACGGAGTTAAAGAAAAATTAAATACTTATAATTTCTATTAACAGAGATGAAGGAAAGAAACCTGGGACATATACTGACAGTAAAAATGAAAAAAAGATCGTAATAAAAGGATACCGTTGTGAGTCGTGGGAGAGGTTCATTGCTAATGTTGAACACGGCATTCATAGAAGACAGAATATAGCGACTAAACTTACGAAGTACGTAACAGAAATAGGAAAAGATACTACAACCATGAATATAATAACAGAAAACCAATGGATGCACCATTATAGAAATCTATGTTATAATGAAGATAGTGAAGAAACTTATTTTATAAAGACTAATAGTAACTTCGCAATCAAACAGACATAAAAGAATTTAAAAGAATCGTAAGCATAACAAAAATACAATCGCTCCTGGACTAGATGGCATTAATGCTGAATTCATCAAACATGGAGGAATCATTTCAGAAATTTCTCCTATAGCCCTTTTGAAACATAGAAACGACTTTAGCTGCGTTCCATTCTCCAGGTGCAGAACAGCTATTCCAACATTATATATATATATACACTCCTGGAAATGGAAATAAGAACACCGTGAATTCATTGTCCCAGGATGGGAAACTTTATTGACACATTCCTGGGGTCCTATACATCACATGATCACCCTGACAGAACCATAGACACATACACACAGGCAACAGAGCATGCACAATGTCGGCACTAGTACAGTGTATATCCACCGTTCACAGCAATGCCGGCTGCTATTCTCCCATGGAGACGATCGTAGAGATGCTGGATGTAGTCCTGTGGAACGGCTTGCCATGCCAGTTCCACCTGGCGCCTCAGTTGGACCAGCGTTCGTGCTGGACGTGCAGACCGCGTGAGACGACAATATATCCAGTCCCAAACATGCTCAATGGGGGACAGATCCGTAGATCTTGCTGGCCAGGGTAGTTGACTTACACCTTCTAGAGCACGTTGGGTGGCACGGGATACATGCAGACGTGCATTGTCCTGTTGGAACAGCAAGTTCCCTTGCCGGTCTAGGAATGGTAGAACGATGGGTTCGATGACGGTTTGGATGTACCGTGCACTATTCAGTGTCCCCTCGACGATCACCACAGGTGTACGGCCAGTGTAGGAGATCGCTCCCCACACCATGATGCTGGGTGTTGGCCCTGTGTGCCTCGGTCGTATGCAGTCCTGATTGTGGCGCTCACCTGCACGGCGCCAAACACGCATACGACCATCATTGGCACCAAGGCAGAAGCGACTCTCATCGTTGAAGACGACACGTCTCCATTCGTCCCTCCATTCACGCCTGTCGCGACACCACTGGAGGCGGGCTTGCACGATGTTGGGACGTGAGCGAAAACGGCCTAATGGTGTGCGGGACCGTAGCCCAGCTTCATGGAGACGGTTGCGAATGGTCCTCGCCGATACCCCAGGAGCAACAGTGTCCCTAATTTGCTGGGAAGTGGCGGTGCGGTCCCCTACGACGCTGTGTAGGATCCTACGGTCTTGGCGTGCATCTGTACTTCGCTGCGGTCCGGTCCCAGGTCGACGGGCACGTGCACCTTCCGCCGACCACTGGCGACAGCATCGATGTACTGTGGAGACCTCACGCCCCACGTGTTGAGCAATTCGGCGGGACGTCCACCCGGCCTCCCGCATGCCCACTATACGCCCTCGCTCAAAGTCCGTCAATTGCACATACGGTTCACGTCCACGCTGTCGCGGCATGCTACCAGTGTTAAAGACTGCGATGGAGCTCCGTACGCCACGGAAAACTGGCTGACACTGACGGCGGCGGTGCACAAATGCTGCGCAGCCAGCGCCATTCGACGGCCAACACCGCGGTTCGTGGTGTGTCCGCTGTGCCGTGCGTGTGATCATTGCTTGTACAGTCCTCTCGCAGTGTCCGGAGCAAGTATGGTGGGTCTGACACACCGGTGTCAATGTGTTCTTTTTTCCATTTCCAGGAGTGTAATAGATGAGAGAACGAAGGGGGAAGAATAAAATTGGAAGACCATGAACGAAGTGCTCTGATTAAAATGGTTGTAAGCCAACGTGCAGTCTTACACTCCAACTGTTCAATCTACACTTCCAAGCAGCAGTGATAGAAATAAGTTCAGGAATGGGACTTAAATCCAATGTAAAAGAATAATAATAATAAAACTCGCTGTAGACATTACTATCCTCAGTGAAAATGAAGAACTATTGGACACCTTTAATGGAATGGTTTAATAATTACAGAACATGTATGTAGAATAAACTGGGTGAAGACAAATGTAATGAGAAATTTCAGTAATGAGAATAGCGAGAAACGTAACGTCAGAACTGGTAAGGACAATGTTGACTGAGTTAACGAAATGTGTTACCTTGGAAAGAGACCAACCCACGACGAACAAGACGAGATGGACGTAAAAATCAGACTAGCACAGGGAATTTTAAGTCAAGAGAAATCTTGTTAGCAAGGGAACTAAATTTCCTTAATGTGTCAGTGATCATT
This sequence comes from Schistocerca gregaria, assembly GCF_023897955.1. Lineage (NCBI taxonomy): Eukaryota > Metazoa > Arthropoda > Insecta > Orthoptera > Acrididae > Schistocerca > Schistocerca gregaria. The sequence continues at coordinate 517,036,948 of NC_064926.1, read as the reverse complement.
GTATTTTACGAATACAAAAATATAGATCGGTTATTAAAATTGATTTATTTTGTTCGACATTTCGGCTACAGTATCGTCACATATGAAGAACTTTACAAATTCTGTGTCAACATTAAACCTCTGCCTTATCTATTACCACTTCCATGGTGCTTGGTGGAACTACAAAGCGTAAAAATTGTAGATAAAGAATGAGACTGGTATCCACTGGTATTCTCTCGTCAATATATTTTTTATTGGAGGCATCAGTGTCTTCAATAATTCACAGAATGAAGTCTGCGAATTTTGATTATGACAAAATTCTGTAATCTTTTTGCAGATCTTCCAAGAGTCTGTTAGATTTTTCTGAAAGACTCTTTACAATAACACGAATGTCCGCATTTATCTGCGGAACCACATCTCATACGAAAATTTCTTCGTAGATGGTTTTATCTTCCTTAAGCGGATTTATACCACTACTACTTTGTACATGCATATATATCAGCTTCATTTAGTCGGAATAGTTGAGAAGGGACTGTCTTTTAACTTTATAACAAGTCATCTTCGTCCTGTAACAAAACATTTCATTTCGCATCGCTAAATCATTATCACTTTCGACCACTTTCTTGTTAAACGTCAATCGATAACTAATAAGGAACTGCAAGAAATATTACTCCTTGTAATGCAATAAAATAAAAATTATTACGACTCTTTTTCTTTGCTATCAGTGTGATGTAATAGAATGAACATGAGCCATGACTTATATGAGAAAGAAACACACATTAATGCAATGGCACAGCATAAAAGAGAAATAACTAATGTACGAATATTATCAACAGTGTAATATGTTGTTTAATTTAGCCCGACGTGTAAAAGCACTCAGTGAACTAGCTCAGTTCTCAGGGTAGTTTACGTAATCGTTGATAATTAATTGCCCTTTTCTTATCTACCCAACACTACAGGTATTATTCCAGGCTCGTGAGAAGTCGTGTGCTTATCGCAGCAGAGAATATTTGCCGGGTCTGTTCGATGTACACTACTGCAATACGTAACTTAACATCGTGCTTTCGTCTCGATTCCCCAATATAACAAGAGTAGCATCCACAAATGAAGTCCTATAATGGAACTGGAATCCTGTGACCAGACCTTTTCTGCCTGGGATGTTATCTCGTTGCGTAAAGAAAATCTGTAAGTAAAATTGTTTAATTATTAGTGGCTGCCTCCGGTCTCATGGGATCTGAAATAAAGTTAATTGTCCTAAGCGACGGCACGCCTCGTAGAAGAGCTAAAAGAAAATTGTTAAAGATGTTTCCAAGATGGTGTCCAACAATGAAAATTCTTTGTTAAGGACCATATCTACTTCAGACAATCCAAGTATCAGACTGCTAATTGATTGACCACATACACAAACTCTTTTGACAGAATAACCATTATATTTTTCGGGTTTTAAGTACAAGTTGCATTATCAGCTGGTACAGCAAGATGAGCTTTACACAAGAACGTCCTCTTAGTTCCGAATCCAAGCAGATAAGGTAGGTGAAAAACAAAGGAAAGAGAGTGCATACTTAAAAGCGCAACAGTCCATGGAATAACACGCCCATTGTAGTTCTATCTCTTCTTCTTTGGCGTACTTGTCGATTATTTATAAAATTTCTCATAATATTTAGTTCACATTTTTTTAAACCCATGTCCACTCAGGAGAAACAGAACAATGGCTCCCTGGTATGTATGGGACAAACGGATGCATTTGAACCACACATACCACAGTACGCTTCAATCGTCCATACGATTGTACATGCTTGTTTCTTCATTTAGTTTCTAAAATTAGTTTGCGCATATTATAATTTAAAATGCGTGTTTCCTCAAATGGTAAGGGAGAGCAAGTATAATATCATTATTTGTGTGACAGAAGCTCAGTCCGGAAAAATATTGACTAATCTCACTGGAAAACGACTTATGCTAACCCCCTACCCCCCCCCCCCCCCCCCCCCCCCCCCGAGTTCGCGTTCACGGGCACCAGGAGTCAAAAACCAGCCTAGAGCCTTCGGACTATTACAACATTTGTCCAGTGTCCCAAAAAAAATCACAATCTGAATATTGTTATTGCTTAAGGACATATTAATTGAATGTTCCCCAAGTGAATTCTGTCAGAGAACAGGTACAATCAAAGAAAACACAGTGACAGTAGTTACATATTGATATATTACATAAATTTGTCATATGTGATATTCGGAGCACACTTTTGACCTTTTCGTGGTAGACACACATTGACTCTTACAATTGGAGGTTGCTGCCACAACACATGCACTCGTCACACGCAATATATGTCGTCGATAGTCGATTCTCCCCAGTTGCGGCGCCGGTGTAATGAAGACGGTGGCGCAGCGATGCTGCACGTGGCGAAGCTGCCAGGCGACCCCCCAGCACGCGCGGTCACGCGATTGTTGAGTTGAGGCCGTCGGCCACCTGGTCACCTGATTCGCATCGTGTCCGTTGAATGCGCGTGGACATGAAATAACCTGTACTAGCATTAGTGTTTACTAATTATGTAACGGATGTTACCGGATAGGGGAAAAGAGAGATATTAGTTCACTCATTCAATATTCACTTACGAGTGACTGTTCCAATGTTCTATAACGTATTAAAGTTTCCGAGTAACCTTTAGTCCAGTTTTCGGGACACGATGTGTTTTCTGTCAAATTCCTTAGAAAATTATACAGTTTATTACTCCGTGAATAGCTAAGTTTGGCACTCTTAGAATGTCCTGTGAACTTTTGTAGTCACTTTACATAAACTCCAACTGTGTACCGTCGTCCGCAACACGCACGTACACAGTTGTATAACACAGAATGAGTTATCTACCTTTTCACTATGGTTGGTGTCCAAAGGTAGATTCACTTTGGTTCACTCTTACTACCTAGCTCCCCATGTAAAACATTTAGCTTAACATGATATTACCATTCATATTATTTCGTGAAGTCATCTTTGCTGCACAGCTATAGTCTTCACATATTAACTATTTAAAACAACTTTTTTAATATCAGAACAAAATAAATTACTATGTCAGTCGTCAAACTCCAATTGTAGACTCTTTTTGTCCTGAAATTGTTAACTGACAAAGAACATGCACATTGACACAGTCTTGATGCGTTTGATAGTATGTTTTTCTTGTCTTACATAGCACACACTGATGCTTCTACAAATGACATTGTTTCACATATAGTTTCCATTTAAACATTATTTATCCTGTTAAGATTCACATTACATTTTCAGTTTGAGAAGTCATGGCAATAACATTTTGTCAATATTAGGGTTTTGATGTTATTTATAAGGTTTAGTCATCAACTGTCCTCAACCTTTCGTGCCGAAAATAAACCTTGGGCCATCTCGACTACCGATTCACAGGCAGTTACATGTGTGTTATGAGCCTTTCATTACATATCCGTACCCTTAACTATTCTAAATTTTAAGTGAGGAACCGTTTACCTGAAGACCAGGTCTCAGCTTCATGGATACAATCCATGTTTTCGTATGAGTCATTTCCTGATAGACCTCAACCTTATACTTGGTGTCATGAAGTTACTTTCTCTAAATGAGACGCTCTCTTTAGTTCTCAGTAGTGACCCCTCATACGCACACAATTACATGGCTGAAGGCCACTACTGGAAGAAACAAACTATCATGTGGTCTCAGTAGTGTTGTAAATTAATCGTAATATGCTTGTTTATTCCCACACAGAGAAATCAATTATTAGTCACTGTTCCACAGTCTTATTTCTCATGTATTCTGTCAAGTTCTTGATTACATAATATTAAATCACATTTTATTTGCTAAAATTGGTTACTCACAAAAAGTGCACAAGGAATTCTTATCTTAGTACGTACACACACAAAACTGACAACTGTCCTTTAATTCTATCTTCCATGCAATTTATTTCTTCCTACTTCTTTCTGTTTCCAAATCAAGTTCATCCTTCTGACTGAAGGGGTTACACCATCACATCTCATGCTAGAACTACAAAAATATCAATGACATTGACACATGAACATAAAATTTCTTACTTACTATAAAGTATTTTTCTATGAAAATTACAAGTAAAGAATAAATGTTCTCTTTCTCAAGTGTCTGTCTTTGACTGTATGTACAATCTTAAGTCATGGTGTGGGTATAACCCACTTATTTTTCCTGAGTCGGGATACCCCAGAATTCAGCATCGTTCGTTTGGAATTCCTAATATTTTGTATGGTCCTGTGTAAATTATTCTCCATTTTCGGTTTACTTTCTTTATTGCTGATGCTTTTGGGTGCGCCTGTAACAATACGCCGTCTCCATCGTCGTATTGTTGCACCTTTTTTAATTGTCGGTCATATCCCCCTTTCCTGAGAGCCGCCTGTTGACTCAAAGTCCGCAACGCCTCTTTTACTTTCTCCTCGTGACTTTTAGTTCTGGGTAACTGAGGTACGGGTTCAAGCCATTACTTTCTCTCCGGATGGTCAAACATTAATTGCACTGGTGTAAAAGCTGTGGCTTCATGACACAAGTTGTTATATATTTGCTCAAAGATGTTGAGGTACTCACTCCACTTCGTATACTTAGTTGCAGCATATGTCCTCGTGAATCTATTGCACTCACGAAAAATTATTTCCACAGGGCTTGCTTGTGGGTTAAAGTGGGTTATCGATATGTGCTTGAACCCCTGATCCCTTAAGAAATCTTTCCACTCCGTACACTTAAAATACAAAGCATTATCTGTCAAGGTAGAAATTGGCTTGCCCATTTGCGGAACCAATTCCATTGCTATCCGCTTAATAATGGGGAGAGATGTGGCACGTTTTATAGTATATAACTTCACATACGTTGTGAACAAGTCATATATCGCCTAGATATACTTTACACGTCTGCTAGCAGTGTGTAAAGATCCTGCGATATCGGCTGATACCAAACTTAGTGGTCTATTCGGTATAATAGGGTGAAATTCCACTCTGGTACCCATATTACGGGCTTTATCCATTGGATACGTGGTACAGCTGCTATTTACCTCTGTACATGCTTCTGTAGGTTTGGATAATAGCAATAGGTATCGCTCTTTTTTTACTGAAATGTCCCCAACAATGGTGTGTATACTAAATTAGGTTTTCTAATCTCCCTTCTGGAATGCAAACAAGCCATTGTTCACAATTAAATCTGTCATTCACTATCCTCCCAACTGTTAATTATTTCTCGCACAGTTCGCCACAGCGGATTTGCCTCTTGCAAATTCGCTATGCTCTTAAACGTAACAAATATTTCTGTCGTCGAGCTCCATCCTGCAGCAGCAGTACTTTATACTCGGATGATTGCTCCACTAATGCAGCGAATTCGCTGAAGCTCTGTGGTATACGCGATAATGCATCCGCCTCCACATTTTTACTTCCCTTTACGTGTCATATTTCAAATAAATATTCCTGTAAGGCCAAAATCCACCGAGCTAATCGAGCATGTAGCAACTTACATCATAATAATAAGAAACTAAGTGATTGGTGACAACAAAACACTATTATCTTCTTTCCGTATACTTAGTAGTGATCCTAACGGAAAGCCCAGACCGCAGCAAGAGTCCATGGAATAACATGCCCATTGTAGTTTTGTCTCTTCTTGTTTGGCGTAGTTGCCGATTATTTATAAAATTGATCGTAATATTTAGTTTACATTTCTTTAAATCCAATTCCTGCCAGGAGAAACAGTACATATTCCGAACTGTCATGTTACCGTTTGCATTAAAATCCTCTTTAATCTAAAATGGTGACCGGTAATCCACAAGAGTTTGAATGCAAATTTCGCGTGAAGGTACCGATTACTTGAATGATCATGAAGAACATATTTGAAGTCAAGCTATGAAACCAACTATTTCAATCACTGTTCAGAACTCACTACTTTAAAGAAAGTAAATGTTTTCGGCGATATAACACTTCTCAAATATAATTCTGGAACGTTTCACGAATCGCAATGTCGTTTACTATATGTTCCGTGGTGCGTCAATTTTCAAAATTGTCCGTTACGATCTTCAAATTTTGTTTCAGTAATCATCATCAGATTAAAGTAGTTCTCTCCTTACAATAGAGAATCAGTCGAAGGTCTTTGTCTTGCAAGAAGTACAACTTCAGTATGGTTCAGAAGTAGACGTAGTTGACACATTTAATTAACTTCAGTTTTCTTAAAAACGTCGATAACATAAGAGCGGCGTTCTGTTTATGATGGGAGTCATTTTTTCCTCAGCCGATTTCTGTTTAAAAGGTGCGGAATTTGTCGTGAGACATCGTGGAATATTCCAGCTTCAGCCACCATAGTTTCATGAAGTGAGGGAGCAACAAGGAGCCTTTATAATGACGGCAGTAATGTGGGTGCGTTACGGACAGAGAGCTGTCATTGAGTTTCTTTTGACGGAAAATCAGAGCATCGCAGATGTTCATACGTGCTTGAGCAGTGTCTACGGAGACCTGGTAGCGAATAAAAGCACGGTGTGTCACTGGGCGAGGCATCATCGCAGAGAGGTCGCCTGACCTCGCACCTGGCGATCGACTGCAGACAGCTGTGACTCGTGCAATGTTTTCGTCGCCACGAAAGTACAAACGAACTTCTCGTTCTTAATGACAAAGGAAGATCTCAAACAAGCCAGCGCGTCCGAGAGGAGCTGCAAAACCGTCGATGCACAATTGTTCCTCATGCACTCTGCAGCCATGTCACCCACTTTCCTGCTTCGGTACGTTTGTGTCAATGAAGGATGCACTCCGCGGGAAGCAGTACGTGGGTGATGGCGATGTTACTGAGGCAGTCGAATGGTCCCATGCGGGCATGGGGGCCATCACACGAAACGGAGATTGACGTAGGAAATAGGATGTTACAGCCAAAAGACTGAGGAATAATGCGGGTTATGGGAACCCTGGATAAAACCAATCTACTTCAGAAGAAATGTGTTCCATTACTTAAGGAATGCCCCTCGTTCAGTGATCATACAAACTCAAAGCCTTATGCAGAAATGATACTATTTCGTATACTCATTTCAAACATCAGTGACTAACAATGTACAAAGCTGCTGACAATGGTGACCCGATATTCTCGCCGCCGCCGATCTTCGGTCATTTTTTGACTAGTGACCCGGTGGTGGAATATACGCACACACACACACACACACACACACACACACACACACACACACACACAGAGAGAGAGAGAGAGAGAGAGAGAGAGAGAGAGAGAGAGAGAGAGAGGGAGGGAGGAGGGACGTTCAGCATTCAGGCGATTGCAACAGCCCGCAGTAAATCATATTACGTGCATCAAATTTACTTTCCAGAGACACGAAGCAATATCAGATCATCTTTCTAAAGACAGCTCTTCGCAGCAGTTGCTAAGGTAATGAAGGGAGTCGTATTTGCTTTTCTTGCGCCTTTCGCAGGCTGGTGCTCAAACTCGGAGCAGCTGCGGCCTCCAACAGCTAATACTTGCGTTTACCTTTCTTGCACGTGCCTTAGCCAATTACAAGCTGTTCTAACTCCGTTGATATTATGACAGATTCTCTAAATCATTTTACGTCTTATGTTCTTACCTCTACAAACTATGGAAAATAGTTGGCGCTTCGGTAGGTAATAGATTATTATCATACCTTTTAATGGAATAATACGAGAGGCAACTGAAAAGAGCTGCCTCCGAATTTTTTTTGTCAGAGCTCCTAAAACATTTTCAATGAAACAAACGTTACTAACATTCTACATTTTTATTGTTAACATTTGCATGGTGATTTCTAAACATAGCCACCCTAGCGGTGAACACATTTCTCTCAACAAGAGAGCAGTTTGTAGATTCCGTGTGTAAATGTCTGAGTTTGTTGACGGAGCCACAACATTACTTCTGCTTTGACAGTTTCATTACTATCAAAGTGAGTCTTCAACGGTGGTCTTTAAGTTTTCGAAAAACATGAAAATTAGATGGGGACAAGTTGGAACAGTAAGGAAGACGATCGATGACAATGAAGGATTCGGATTGTTACAGATGTTACAGAACTCGTGTGCATTGTGGCGTTCTTATGCTGAAGGAGACGGTGCTCTGTGGACGGACTATTTCTTCGAAATCGAAACTAAATTACAGTATGCTATCTCTCACTTATCGACATTACACACCGCAACGTTAGAAGCTCCGACTCGGAGCCCTCTGCCGGCAATGCGCTGGAAATACGTAAGATTGAATGATAAAGATGAACATTGTGAACAACGTTTGTTTTATTTCAAAAGCTACAAGAGTTTTCACATTAACTTAGGAGGCATTGCATTTCAGCATTCCCTCTTGTAGGTGGTATAATAACTCAGATCTCTATAAAAGTGACTTAAACTGTTGACGCACGCACATTAAAGTGTTTCGTCCGTTTACTGTACCCCTCTTTCCGAAAGGGAAAATTACTAGACCGCGGATTTTTATATAGTAAAAACTGCATTTTAGGTGCTTGTAATATCCTCTTCCAGTACCTCACTTAGGCTACATGAAACCCAAAATAGGCTCTGAGAACGTATTGTGCAGAAAAACTAAACATTATGTAAAATTATGTTTACATTTTGCTGTTATTCATTAAAAGAAGGAAAATGAAAATATGCGCGGTTGCACATCACAGAGAACATTATACCACTTTAATGTCCAAACTGATTCCAAACTTTCTAGTTTTTCCAAAATAAAAAAAGCATAAAGTACTTACACCCATTTTCTGTAGTAGTAGTAGTAAATACTTGGTAAAATAGTAGTTTTAGATATATACATCACTGTGGACTTCACAGTTCAGCTATTATTAATTAATACGCCGAGAAAAGAACGCTTACATCAATCGATATGATAGGGGATGGAATATACCCCATTCAAAATAAACGAAGCATTTAGATTGAAATTAGATGAATGTACTTAATTTCTTCGGGAACAAAGTGTTCGTAGCCGGATATATCGCTGTGACCACAGTAGGAGTACGATTCAGGAACACAGCCCAACATAGCATTAGTTCTCAGAAGTACTTAATGTCTGAGTGGTCCAAACCATGACTCTGTTACTTCCTCGAGAAATTCTTTCATTGGTAGTCAAGTTCAGAGTCATTGTTGGAGAGCACATTAGCTTGGTGATTGCGGATCGTGATGACAATAGTTTAATGCAGTGGAATAATGTCCACTATGCAAATAATATTGCTGGTCGGATTTCGTGACAAGACACTCAGACTCCAAGGTTAGATTTATGAAAAAGGCAAATGTGCATATAATGGCGCTCGGATAGCATGCAATTGATACGTCACCAACCCAATTGCTTCCTAACGTATTTTAAAAGCTGAAACAGACACAACATCTGAACGCACTGTTAGTAGCAGGATTCCTGTTGGATTATTATGAAATAAAAATATAAGTTCATTTAAATATGACCAATATTATTTGTGAATTTATAAGCAGAAAGAACAAAATGTGTCATTACGTGAAGTTGGGCAGACGAAGATGTGCCGTAGTCAGCAAAGGCCTCAATTATTTTTTAAGATGGAGAACGAAAATCATACGAACGATGGCTGCGTAGTTCTTACTTTCAAGTATGAAAACAGATTAACCTATTACAGTGCCCCCTTGAATGGGTGTACCTACTTTTGTTAATAATATTGGAAAAGCCATTCAACTCTATTACTCAGTGGATTCTTTTGATTCGGTATTGTTCCACAGTGGTAATCACTTAGTCACATTTGGTTACGTATCCAAGTGTATGGAATGCCTTCTGATTGGAATTAGACAATTAATTCAGGTTTTGGACTATTATTATTCAACATGGATTGTGCAGCTGCGATCATTGCACAATATCTTGAATATGACACACAAATGATATTTTAGGTTCACCTGCTTCTACGTTATCGTATTATTATTCTGAACAGACTTCACAGGTTATGAATTTATGACAAAAAAGACGTACTTAGATGTTATTGTTCATAGTTCTTATTTTGAATGTTTCATATAACCTGTAATGTTTATTACTTTAACCGTTTCCGTAAACAGTAAATTGGCATGACGGCCAAATGTACATGACAAAAACAATGAAATGAAACATTTACTTCCGTTTCAAAAATAATTTACAAATCAGTTTGTGATAGCCTGCATTGTAGGACTAGCTCTGTGTTATGATATATGATGACCACATGCATTGAAACTAGGGAAATGGTTCAGATGACGTCGACGACTGTGGTAGGTCCCTTCTTAATTATCAGGCTCAAGTCAGGATGGTCATGAACCACAATAGCAAGCGGCCGGCATCTGCTCAGTATCCCACTTATTTCAAGGCTTCCTCAGACAGTTCAGCATTACCAGGTTAAAAGAAATAATTGTACCATAGAATTTTTACTATTTAGAGTATGATATAAACTGGTTATTTTGAAAGTACACCGAAGCACCAAAGAGACTGGTGTAGGCAAGTGAATTCTAATACAGAGATATGTAAACAGGCAGAATATGGCGCTACGGTCTGCAAAGCCCATATAAGCTTTTATTAGCTCGGTTACTGCTGCTACAATGGCTGGTTCTCAAGATTTAAGTGAGTTTGAACGTAGTTTACAGTCGTCGCACGATCGATGGGACAAAGAATCATTGAGGTAGCAATGAAGTAGGGATTGTCTGGTACGTCCATTTCAAGAGGGTACCTTGAATATCAGGAATCCGGTATACCATCAAGTCTCCGACATCTCTGTGGCCTGAAAAACAACCTGCACGAACGGGACCAACGCCGACTGAAGAGAATTGTTCAACGTGACAGAAGCGCAATCCTTCAATAGATTGCTGCAGAAGTCAATGCTAGGCCATCAACAAATGTCAGTGTGCGAACCATTCTTCGAAACATAATCGATATGGACTTTCGGAGCTGAAGGCGCACTCGTGTACCATTGATGACCGTACGACACAAAGCTTTGCACTTCAGTTGGGCCTGTCAATACTGACATTGGACTGTTGATGCCGGGAAAGCTGTTGCCTGGTCGGACGAATATCGTTTCTGATTGTATCGAGCGGATGGACGTGCACGGGTAAAGAGACAACCTTCTGAATTCATGGACCCTGCGTGTCAGCAGGGGGCTCTTCAAGCTGGTGAAGGCCTGCAATTGTGTGGGGCGTGTGCAGTTGGAGTGATATCCGACCCTTGATACATCTAGATACGATTCTAACAAGTGAACGTACTTAAGCACCCTGTCTTTAACCTGCACGTATTCATTTCCATTGTACACTCCGACGGACTTATGCAATTCCAGCAGGACAATGCGACACTCCACAAGTCTAGAATTGCTACAAAGTGGCTCCAGGAACACTCTTCAGAGTTTAAACACTCCCGATGGCCACCAAAGTCACTTGATATGAACGTTATTGACCATATCTGAGATGCCTTGCAACATACTGTTCAAGAAGAGATCGTCATATCCTCGTAGTCTTACGGATTTTTGGACAGCTCTGCAGGATTCACGGTGTCAGTTCCCTCCAGCAATACTTCAGACATTAGTCCACGCCACGTCGAGTTGCTGCACTTGTGCGTGCTCGTGGAGGCAGTACAGATGGTTCAAATGGCTCTGAGCACTATGGGACTTAACATCTGAGGTCATCAGTCCCCTAGAACTTACGACTACTTAAACCTAACTAACCTAAGGACATCACACACATCCATGCCCGAGGCAGGATTCGAACCTGCGTCCGTAGCGGTCGCGTGGTTCTAGACTGAAGCGCTCGGCCACATCGGCCGGTGGGGCCGTACAGGATATTAGGCAGGTGTTCCAGTTTCTTTGGCTTTTCAGATTACAAAAATTTACTCGTATTCTAATACATGGCGTTTCAAACCACTATGTGAGGAATGACCTCACGTAGTCTGAATCGACGATCCTTGTAAAATGAGATATTCACCCTGCAGCGGAATGTGCGCTGATATGAAACTTCCTGGCAGATTAAAACTGTGTGCCGGACCGAGACTCGAACTCGGGACCTTTGCCTTTCGCGGGCAGGAAGTTTCATATCAGCGCGCACTTCGCTGTAGAGTGAATTTCTCATTCTGGAACCATTCCTCAGGCTGTGGCGAAGCCATGTCTCTGCAATATCCTTTCTTTCAGGAGCGCTAGTTCTGGAGAGTTCGCAGGAGACCTTCTCTAAAGTTTGGAAGGTAGGAGACGAGGTACTGGCAGAAGTAAAGAACGTGAAGACGGACCGTGAGTCGTGCTTGGGTAGCTCGGTGGTAGAGCACGTGCCCGGGAAATGCAAAGGTCCCGAGTTCGAGTCTCGGTCCGGTACACAGTTTTAATGTGTCAGGAAGTTTCAACGAACCTTGTAGGTTTTAAACACGAACTTGAATTCAAAACTGACGACATGCCAAAAATTTTACTGACTCTGAGGACTGGCACCCAACCCACAGACGGTTGGAACATCCCACCAGGTCACTGACTTTTGTGCATCACCACGGTTCAGTATTTACTGTGAGTGTTTGTCAAGTGTGCTACTGGGCGTCACATGTCACACCTGGATAAGACCGTCATTTTTCTCTACTGTGCCAGTAACAGATGTCCTTTTGCTGATTTCATTTCCGGTAGTGCTATCTCCATCATAGAACATGCACCGGTAGTTTATTTCTGTAATCCACATTATCAGTCCCTAACATAGTGTTTGAACTGGCACGGAAGTACGGAAGAAGTTCCCAGCCCCAGTAATGAATCTCGGACAACTGCAGGTGCAACTGTTAGGAACAGGACGCATATAAATAAAAAAAGAGATTTCATGAAGGTGGACCCATAATCGCATTTGGTTGCTTTTATGCAAACACGAACCAATGGAAGAGTTTCAAGATAAAGTTATTGTAATACCATCATATAAGAAAGGCGAAAGAAGTTATGTAGCTAACTAAGGGGGTGAAAGTATTCTGAATATCGCTTACGAAATCTACAGCAAAATAATAAAAGAAATGCAATCAAATACATCTCCTCTATAATGCTGGGGGAGGAAAAATAGGGTTTCCCAATGGGAAGATGACCGAGTCGAATTGCAAAATTATTTAGATAAGATATCTGTATGGTGCCAAAAGTGGCAATTGACTCTGAATGAAGAAAAGTTTGAAGTTACTCAAATGATTATTACAAGAAATCCGCTACATTTCGATTACGCAGATAAGTCACACAGATCTGAAGGCTGTAAATTCAAATAAATACTTACTAATTACAATTACAAATACCCTAAATTAGAGCTCTCATAAACATAATGTTGTGGGTAGAGCCAACCAAAGACTGCGATTCAAAGGCAGAAAACGTGGAAGGTTCAACAGGTCTACCAAAGAGACTGCTTACACCACCCTTGCCCGCCCTATTCTGGAGTACTGCTGTGCGGTGTGGGATCCGCATCAGATAGGACGGACGGATGACATCGACCAAGTACAAAGAAGGGTAGCTTGTTTTGTAGTATTGCAAAGTAGGGGAGATAGTGCCACAGACATAATATGTGAATTGGAGTGGCCATAATTAAAACAAATGCGTTTTTCTTTACGACGGGATCTTCTCACAGAATTTCAATCACAAGTTTTCTGCTCTTATTGTAAAAACAATCTGTTAGCATTATCATCATGATAAAATAAGAGAAATCAGGTCGAGCACAGAAGAAATTAAGTGCTCGTTTTTCCCGCGCGCCTTTAGAGAGTAGAATGATAGGGAAACAGCTTGAAGGTGGTTCACTGAACCCCTGCCACGCACTTTATTGCTGATAGCAGAGTAATCAAGTGGACGTAGGTGTATAAGATCATGCGCGAATATACGGTGCCTTTGCACAGGAATAGATAACACAAAAGATACGAGAATGTAAGGTAGAAACTCACCTAGTATTTGTGAAATTTACAGAGATACGCTATTGCCAACAATGGAAAAAGGGAAAGCTATAAACGTTTCCCAACACATGATAAAGGTGGAACAGCAAGCAGTAATACTCTGTAAGCAGTCAGTCTTGGTTTCAGAGATGTATTTATTATTTATTTACCAATCGCGCGTTTCACGTCATTCCCGCATCTTCAGATTTGCTTGTTATTGGATGTTGCCAAGCGCATGAGATATCGTGCAAAGAGAACGCCCCAGAAAATAACTGCCGTTGTCAAATATTTGGAAACATTGCGTAGTGTCCTTGTTGAGGCATGCGACGTAGTCCAATGACATGAAATTAATATCATGCCTACACACATGTTTCATCATTCAAACATATCGGACAAGTTTCCACCATGACAGATCTGTGTTGGCCTCATCCTGTTTTGCTCCCATGATTTTGAGGTCAAATCATATAATAATTCGTTAGCCATACTGTATGCGGGATCTAAGTCTTCTTCAAACGTAATATCGCTAGCAGGGGAAAACGTCCGACGATGTTTTCACTGGCTAAGGTAAACCAATTCACATAAACTGAAAATGGTCTTTACGTCTGCTTTTTGTGTAACTATGTTTGGAGAGATTATTTACTATGCCCTGGCCTCTTTAGTAAATTAAATTGGTGAAGGAACAGTGGTTGCCTCATGCGCTTTGTACTGAGCGTAAGGTATGTAGCCATAGCAAATATTCGGAAAGGCCATGTGTGGAGCAGTCCAATCAGTATCTCAACAGACTTCTACAAAACAGCTGCATGGCACGGTAACATTTCACAGTGTAGAGAAATGTTTGTGTATAGGTAATATATCTTTATTGCTCTCTCTCTTTCTATATAGAGTGAGAGAGAGAGCAATAAAGATATTTTACCTATACACAAAGCATTTCTCTACACTGTGAAATGTTACCGCGTCATGGAGCTGTTTTGTAGAATATATATATGAAGATGATGATGATTCCCATACTTCTTTACAGAGCGTAGGGCAACGATGCGGGAGACCTACACCGCTTTACTAGGCAAGATCCTAGTGGAGATGGTTTGCCATTGCCTTCCTCCGACCGTAATGGGGATGAATGATGATGAAGACGACAAAACAACACCCAGTCATTTCGAGGCAGGAAAAATCCCTGACCCCGTCGGGAATCGAACCAGGGCCCCGTGCTCGTGAAGTGCGAACATTACCGCGAGAGCACGAGCAACTTTAATCTTCATTATGTTTAATTAATTGGTTATTATTAATTAAGCAAAATATATTTTATTTACATTCTAAACTAATGACTTTTTCATTTAAATGGATACGCATCAGAAATAAGGAAAACCTTACGTAAGAGAATAGCGACTAAAATCTGGACTTGTGGCGAACTGTCTCACGGCTGTACGTGCAGGAGTTTACTTTCGGTGTTCACAGCTGTTTCATTAATGTCTGTATTGTTGTCATTAATGTGGAACCTGCACTCAGTCAAACAAGTAGCATGATACGCATACATCGCCACCAAATGCACAAATCCACATTTGGCGTAATCCTTCTGCTTTTTCGTATACTCAGCTGGCAGCTGGTCGTAGAGTGTCATTATAAATATGAATTTGAGGCGCATCTGATATATAAACGGTGTGTAGATGAGCTGTGGTACCACTTTGACAAAGCACCGTTAACTGTAAGTAATTCTTAGTTTTACTTGCACTGTACGTTTGCGATAAGTTTTTCTATCGTACTTTGTTCTTTCTTATAGAATTTCTGAAGTGGCTAGAGGGCGATACTAACTCAGATTTACGAAACTAATCACTATAAATCTCTTGAAAACGTCTAAAAATTATCTCCAGCACCCATAATAACAGTGTTACGTTTTATCAGGTCAAAAAACTATTTACAACTATATTAACTTAATGCTGATACTTCCTACCAAGAGGCTGAACGGTTATCGTCACTGAATTTTGGAAGTAACGGTATCGTAACATAAATATTAAAATTATTACAGCCGCTACGATTTTTCAGGTGAAGTGTATCGGATACGAGGAATTATTCTCATTTCCATGTGCAGTAGGTTCCAGTTTTTAACGTAGAGGTCCCATGTTTGTTCAACCCATATCAATGATTTTGTGTTGTTGCTTTTCTACTATAAGTTACAACAGAGCTAATTGGTACTTCGTTGCCACTCTTTCCAGCTGACTGTTAGCCCATGTCTTAATCTCCTTAATGGCCCCATCTCAAATGAAAATAAATCTCTTCACTGAAGAATACTTAAATTATTAGGGACAAAAATTGTATAAAACTGGCTCAAAATACTTGTAAATTCTACATGTAATTTTTAAATTATGGTTACTGGGTAGTGTACACAGAAGCAGTGTGCCGTTGAAAGCATATACTTTTTACGCAAAACATGTAATTTATACTTAACAAAGTCGAAATGTAATAATTAGGTATTTCCGACTATACTCCGTTGCTTCCACCCATTTTCCCAAATTGTAGCATATTTGTGAATTTTTTTCTGCGTAAGAAAGAAGGTTAAGTAATTTTTAATGCGGAGTACGTCTATCAGTCCTGTTAAAACTATTATTCATTGTACTATTAGTCTGAATTTGTAATAAGACACTGTAAATTCCTCATTGAACAAGAAATATCACGAAGTAATATACACAAGAGAAAAATCTAACAAGTAACTTTGCTCAACAACTACGCGTCTTACACTCTCAAGACCCATGGCAGTACTGAAATAGCCGTCTATTATCATGGTGTAGCTCGTAAAGAGAAATACGAGGGTTCACGGTTTCACCCCCATATCCGACTAAAATCCATAATAACCCAATTTCCCCTGAATGAAACGCTCCGCAACAACTATGTTTTCCAAAGGTCCAATTTAAAACTTAAATTATTTGTTAATTTATTTTTATTCTGCCTTCCGTCCATGAACCACATTTTGAAATATATTTCATTGGCTCAGTATTTACCATTGCATTTAACACTATACGGATTCAAAGAAAGTATAAGTCGTAAAAATCGATTTTCTGCTCTTGTATTAGATTTAGTCTTTACTCAGTGGTTGTAATTTGTAAACACAAGTAGCATGGTTTATTTTAACAAAATGATGGATTCACTGTAACTAAACTTAAGACCAGTTGAGAGACTGACTATCAGTTTCTTATTAAGCGTCTCTTCTCTTTATTTTTGTATGATTTAGCGTAATTTCTAATTCCTCCACTACATACATGGCTTAAGAATTTTGGGTCTTCTTCGACTTTCCTTTCCCTGACCCTATTCCGAGTCTTCACAGCGTCGCTGTGTGAATCTGGGTTTGACAATGATAGACGTATATCGTGGATGGATGGCCTTCCAGTCGCTTAACTTCTCCCTTTGAAATCGAATTTGGTGCCCTCGTTTGTCTGCGTCTTGATTTATCACATGCGAAAGTGTGTGAAAATTTTCGAAATGTTTGTATCTCGTGTAATTGTGACGGTACTTGGGTACCAGCGGGCTATTTCCTTAGTGCGTCGTGGTGAACAGCCTAAAACCCAGATCCAGGTAGGCCATCACACGGGTCGTCGTCATTAATCCGCCCGGCTGATTGATTCGTAATGGCCGCGCCTCCCGGAATCCCGGAAGTGGCATGCTAACACGCGTGGCTAACCGGGATTCTCTATACACTTTCTGGATTTTCTTTTATTCTTTTAATTAATGTTTTGTTTGTGTTGCGGGCCGGAGTGGCCAAGCGGTTCTAGGCGCTTCACTCTGGAACCGCGCTACAGCTACGGTCGCAGGTTCGAATCCTGCCTCGGGTATGGATGTGTGTGATGTCCTTATGTTAGTTTGGTTTGAGTAGTTCTAAGTTCTAGGAGACCGATGACCTCCAATGGTAAGTCCCATAGTCCTCAGAGCCATTTGTATGTGTTGCTGCGGCTGACTTTATGATTTTGGGGGTAAATCTACAGTTGTAACAAAGACCCATAGATATGAAAGATATCTTACCACTCTTAACAAATTCTCTATCCTACAATATGAGGGACAGTAATAAATGAAAACGCAAATTTATGAAGGCAAAAAACTGTGCATTGTTACAGAATGAGACTTTTACCACTTCGATACATCATTCTCACCACAATTATTATTGTTATTATTATTATTATTATTATTATTATTTTTAGTAACGCAAAGAAGCCTTTGTCTTCCTGTTTGGCCCGTTTTCCCACAATTTCTTAGACATGCTCTTTGTAGCTGTACTTTTCCCCTCGTAATCTCTCCTTCTGTGGATGAAACAAATGAAGCTTGTTTAGAAAGAGGCAGATTAACTTCCATGACGCTCTTTCATGCCTGTACATACCATGAGTCCTATTTTGTTGAGCCTACTTTTTTCCGACCTACTCCGCACTTGATTTACTGTAGTTTAGCACGTTACTCATAATAGTATGAACTTTGCCAACACTTATTGCCACTGTTTTTGCTATAAGTTCTGCAGTAACAAGTCGATCTCCTTGAATTATGTTGTCAATGCGTGTTTCAACGCCGGCCACGACCTTGCTCATCATCCACTCGGTTTCTGTTGTTTTTGAACCATCTTCCCAACCAGCAAAAATGTTTACGATAGTACGAGTTTCATTACACTGCAAAATAATGCGAGAGAATGCTTTCGCAAAAACAGTATCACTTAACCATTTTCAGCTAAGCGTGAAACTTCAAGTGGACACGCCACCGTTAAATGTAATATTGAGGTTATAATCGAAACAGTTTGTATACGTAAGCTATTTACAGCTCATCCCAGGGATGACAACCCAAAGTCATGAAAGTAGAGAACTTCTGCTGCAAACTGTTTCATTTCCCCATCAGTTTGCCTCTTTAATTATTAAATGTACCACGTACATCTACGAGGCCCTGCCGAATTTTATTTTATACTTTTACATGTGAAAACTCTTAAAGCTTTTTAAATAAAACAAATATTATTAACATGCTACATGTCCGTTTTTCATATCTACGTATTTTCATCACTATGCCGCTAGAGCGCTCTGAAAAGTGGCGTGTAACATGGTATCCCGGTACTTGAGAAACAGCGTTCTGTGAACGAGTTTCACGAATCCGAAGAGTTTGTCCACATACAATGCTCCCTCTGCTTCAGCATAACAACACCAGACCACACACGACTGCTTCGACGTCTACAACGACCTGACGCCTTGGGTTCACTGTCATCGACCATCGTCCATACAGTCCCGACTTCATCCCATCCGATTTTCTTCTGTTTGAGAAACTTAAAGGACATCCACAAGGACATCAGATTGATAGTGATGAAGCGGTTCAAGCAGAAGTGAGGTTGTGGTTCGATCAACAAAGTAAAACATTCTAGAGTGACGGTATCAACAAACTGATCTTCCGTTAGGAGAAATGTGTTTGTCGTCAGCGTGACTATGGTGAGAAATAGATATGTAGGTATGAAAAATGAAGATGTAGAATGTTAATAACACGCGTTTTATTCAGAAAGCTTTGAAAGTTTCTATGTAACAAATCAGAAGCATTACTTGCCAGAATTCACTCTGATGTTCTGTCGTTGGTCTACATTGAATGCTAAAACTAATTTCTTTGATATCGAATATATCTATACTGTCATTTGTCTTATCCATGCTCTTTGAAACATTCCCGAGTCATTGTAAAAAGAAATGATTGCATCGCGACTTTAACATTTTCAGAGGTTGTGGTTCCATTTGAAGCCACACAGGATTTTCTCAGTTCGTGGTGCATGCACAGCATCTACATCAGTAGTCACCCTTTCCGTCTCCTGTACACGCTGCCTGTAGCGGCTGCAGTTTCTACAACTTCATATTCTAAGAATTGTAGCAGGGAGACGAGAGAACCTAGAAGCCATTTTTGTACACAGTATACGATTCTCTTTTTTTTTTATAACTGTGGTTCAGTTTATCTCTTTAAGGATTAAGCACAGAAAGCTTTCCTGTTCAAATTTATACCTTGTGTATTGAGATAATAGTTAAATTTATGAAATTATTTTCATAATTACTGTGGTGGTTTCCTTTTGAACCACTGCAGGTTTAAGGACAACATGAGTAACTATGACAGCTAGTTGCATTTCCGCTCTTACGCCATGTTCTCTCACAGAATAAAGGAGGAAGAAATTCTGGCATGCCTTTTGGAATGAATTTCTTTCGAGGCCGACTCGGACGGACAACAGCAGTGAAATTGGAGATGGTGCGTTGTCTGAAGAGAGTGGTCTCGATTTTCGAACGAAAGTATTACCGTGTTATTGCGTTATTTCAAAGAATTAGATCAAAGAATCAATTAGAAAGGAAATGTAGAACTGTTGTCCTAGTAAAAAATGAATTAAAGGAAAAAACAGACAACAGATGCAAAGTGTCTACCAGTATATTGCACCTCAGGCACTGTATATATGTAGCACGAGGAGGAACATGTAACAAGCAGTGGAAGTGTGCTCTCTGTCAAGTACCCTGGTGCCTAACTACTGACAAGAACTGCATTTTGCCTTTTAACAAAAAGTAACGGCATCCTTCTACAGAGGCCCAATTTCAGTCCAATCAGTATTTATTCAGTTAATGTATGTTGCACTTGTTTCTCACACTGGTCTCCCTCAATGTATGTTTAATAATCTACGAGGGTTGCCCAGAAAATAATGCAACGAATTTTTTTATCAGCCCAAAATGACGCGAAACTTTACGTATGTATTATTTGAAACCTCCTGAGTGAGCGCGCCAGCTTTCCGTCACTTCCGACAGATAGCGTAGGTGCAGGACAGTTTCAAAGTGGCGTCTATAGCTGATGTACGTTACAAGCAACGTCCAGTTATTGAATTTCTTACTGCAGAGAAAGAAACTGTGGGGAATATTCACAAATTATTGTGCAAAGTGTATGGAGTACCAGCTGCCGCAGAAGTACAGACAGTAGCTAAGCACAGAGGGTGACGTCACCATTCGCCGGACCTTCACGACTTGCAGCAGACAATCCACGGCTGTCACATCTGATATGTTGCAGCGAGCTGATGTTGGCATTGGCGAGGACAGGCGCATTACGACTCGGCAACTGGCGCTGTATCTCTCGGTTAGCAAAGGAAGTGTGGACGAAATTACTCGCTCTGTTGGATATTCAAAAGCGTGTAAGAGATAGATTACGCGGTGTCTAACTGTGGATCACAAATCGCAGAGAAGAAACATTTGTCTTGATTGGTGCAACGTTTTGAAGCTGAGGGGGAGGCCTTCTTGTCCCGGACTTTGACATGTGATGAAACCTAGGTTCATCAGTTTGAGCCTGAAATAAAACGATAGTCGATGGAATGGCTCGATTCCCACTCCCCACAGAAGAAAAATTCAACGTAACTGCTCTCACCGGAGACTGTGAAGGAGCGATTCTCATTGATGTGATGCGAAGAGGCGGTACCATTAATTCAGAACCATATGTCAACACATTAACTAAACTCAAGGCGCGCTCCCAGCGTCTTCGGCGCCACAGCAACTCAGGAGATGTTTTGCTGCAACACGATAACGTTCGTCCCCGTAGAAGTCTGAGGACTGCTGAACACGTGGCAATACAAGGTTGGACAGTGTTACCCCGTGCACCCTAGAGCCCCTTGGGAACTTCCACTTCTCTGGGACATTAAAGTATGCCATTAGTGGAAGACATTTTGAGGATGATGAGGAGGTGATTCACATAGTGAAGCACTGGTTCTGCCACCAGGACACGACTGGTACTGACACGCCATTAACGTCCTTGTTTCGCACTTGAGGAAGGCCATAGAACTGGATGCATATTACGTGGATAAATATGGTGTATAGATACAACACCATTCTTTCCTGTGTGTAATTAGCTTCACGTTCAATAAAGAGCTGCTGAAGAGGAAAATGCGGTGCATTACTTTCTGGGAAATCCTCATAATAAAAGCAAGAAATTTCAGAAGATGTGTTCAGTAATTTTTCAGAACATCTCTAACTGCACTTTAAAAGTGAACACACAGAGTCTCGACTGCAAAAAACGTTTATTTTGCGGTAACCGGTTTCCGTCAGTTTTTTACCGTCTTCAGATCCTCATGCCATAACGGTGGACGATGGCCGTGAATGGAATGGTTGTCACTCAACGTCTACATATACATCTACATCCGTACCCCGCAAGCCACCTGACGGTGTGTGGCGGAGGGTACCTTGACTACCTCTATCGGTTCTCCCTTCTATTCCAGTTTCGTATTGTTCGTGGAAAGAAGGATTGTCGGTATGTCTCTGTGTGGGCTCTAATCTCTCTGATTTTATCCTCATGGTCTCTTCGCGAGATATACGTAGTAGGGAGCAATATACTGCTTGACTCTTCGGTGAAGGTATGTTCTCGAAACTTCAACAAAAGCCCGTACCGAGCTACAGAGAGTCTCTTCTGCAGAGTCCTCCACTGGAGTTTATCTATTATCTCCGTAACGCTTTCGCGATTACTAAATGATCCTGTAACGAAGCGCGCTGCTCTCCGTATGATCTTCTCTATCTCCTCTATCAACCCTATCTGGTACGGATCCCACACTGCTGAGCTGTATTCAAGCAGTGGGCGAACAAGCGTACTGCAACCTACTTCCTTTGTTTTCGGATTGCATTTCCTTAGGATTCTTCCAATCCTTAGGATTCTTCCAATAATGTTCATGGGATTATAACATCCGCCCCATTCACCGCCACCGCCTAGCTTAATGGTATGAGAATCCGAATGTGGTGAGGAACTAATCAAAACCGGTTACCACAAAATGAACGTTTATTGCGTTCGAGACAGTTCGCGCTAATTTTTTAAAGAAAAGATAATGTTTAATGTTTCGAGCCTGATGACGGATGCTCCCTGCTGAACCTCGTCACCTGCCCTGCGTCCCGTTCTCTTGCAGATGGTGTCCTCGCTGTCGCTGGTGTTGGTGGAGCTGCTGTTGGCCGGGGCTGCCATTGGCGACACCTGCGTCTTGCCGGACGCCTCCACGGAGACCTTCGACGTAACCACCGTGAGTCTTTCTTTTGCAAGGGTTTTTCTAACAATTAGCTGTGATATCGGTCACAGTATCAGGAGCTGTTACTAGATGTACACTACTGACCATTAAAATTGCTACACAACGAAGATGTGCTACAGAAGCGAATTTTTACCGATTGGGAAGAAGATTCTGTGATATGCAAACGATTAGCTTTTCAGAGCATTAACACAGGGTTGGCGCCAGTGGCGACACCTAAAACATCCTGACATGAGAAATGTTTACAACCGATTTCTTATATACAAACAAGGGCGCTGATGACCTCGATGTTGAGCGCCCATAAGCACCAACACACCACACATTGTATACAAACGGCAGATGACCGGAGTTGACTAGTGAAACGTTGTTGTGATGCCTCAGGTAAGGAGGAGAAATGCGTACCAACACGTTACCGACTTTGATAAAACTCGCATTGTAGAGTATCACAATTGCGGTTTATTCTATCACGACATTGCTGTTCGCGTTGGTCGAGAACCAATGACTGTTAGCAGAATATGGAATCGGTGGGTTCAGGAGGGTAATACAGAACGCCGTGCTCGATCCCAACGGCCTCGTATCACTAGCAGTCAAGATGACAGGCATCTTACCCGCACGGCTATAACGGATCGTGCAGCCACGTTTCGATCCCTGAGTCCACAGATGGGGACGGTTGCAAGACAACCATCTGCACCAACAGTTCGACGACGTTTGCAGCAGCATGGACTATCAGCTCCATGGCTGCGGTTACACTTGCCGCTGCATCACTGACAGGAGCGCCAGCGATGGCGTACTCAACGACGAACCTGGGTGCACGAATGGCGAAACGTCATTTTTTCGGATGAATTCAGATTCTGCTTACAGCACCGTGATGGTCGCATCCGTGTTTGGCGACATCGCGGTGAACGCACGTGGGAAGCGTGTATTCGTCATCGCCATACTGGCGTATCACCCGGCGTGATGGTATGGGGTGCCATTGGTTACACGTCTCGGCCACCTCTTGTTCGCATTGACTGAACTTTGAACAGTGGACGTATATTTCAGATGTGTTACGACCCGTGGCTCTATTCTTCATTCGATCACTGTGAAGCCCTACATCTCAGTAGGATAATGCACGACTGCATGTTGCAAGTCCTGTACGGACCTTCCTGGATAGAGAAAATGTTCAACTGCTGCCCTGGTCAGTACATTCTCCAAATCTCTCACCAATGGAAAACGTCTGGTCAATGGTGGCCGAGCAACTGGCTCATCACACTACACCAGTCACTGCTTTTGATGAACTGTGGTACCTTGTTGAAGCTACATGGGCAGCTGTACCTGTACTCGCCATGTAAGCTCTGTTTGACTCAATGCCCAGGCCTACCAAGGCCGTTATTACGGTTGTTCTGGGTACTGATTTCTCTGGATCCCTGCACCCAAACTGCGTCAAAATGTAAGCACATGTCAGATCTAGTATTATATATTTGTCCAATGAATACCCATTTATCATCTGCATTTCTTCTTGGTGTAGCAATTTTAATGTCCAGTAGTGTATGTTTGTGCCAGTTGTACTGAATATTTTAACCTTCGAAATAGGCTGAAACACAATATCTTGGTGGTGTAATGGCGAAGTGGACCACAATCTATTAGACAGAGCTCAACATCACAGACGGAGCAATAAGCTCAAACTTATCATAGAAATACTGAACGCATAATAAGAGTATCGTGCACGGATACACAACTCCACAGACATATGAGAACCGTGTCGAGGTTTATCCATTCTGGGAAGTTGGATCGTGATCCTTTTGGAGCTGAATGGTCCATATGAGCACCTGGCCAAGACGATTGTCCTGATGTGACAGCAGCGTAAGAATATTAGAGCCATTATTGCAATGGAAGTTCACAGGCGTATGGCCATAGTTCAGGACATCACGACACAAATGACGTCCATTCTACTGATTTTACCAGTAGCCCTACTGAATTTCACAGCTACCGCAGCGTACATTAGGACGAATATAGAACCTTTACTGTCAGCTTCGACCACCAGAGCGTTACGGCTACAAGTGCCGCTCGCCAGGCTTCCACTCATACTCATCTAGTGTCTAACCTGCCTCCGGCTGTGGCACCCAAAACGTGGATTTTCCAAAAAATGTTGTTTGTTTTGAGGCATCAGTAATAATCAGCTGCCAATGTAACGGCGACGTTAAAAGTGTTTCAGGGAGCAACATACATATCATGGGAGATGTGCCCCTTCCATTTAACAATTTGAAACTTCCTGTGTTTATTTATGGAAGACAGAAGTGTGAAGACAGCATCCACATCACAACCCAGCGCCCCAACTTGTCATTCGTAGACGATCAGGGCGATGTATGCTGCCAACAAAAGAATACCTCAGTGCCTGTTGACACACTTCTCTTTAAGATTACTGTGTTTCCTGGCCTGCACGACATCTGCTGCTGTTGTGCGTGTGTGCCAAATGATTAAATGGCCTCAATTACCGACATTATTGATGAAATTGAAGGAAAGAGAAGTGCTGATACTTACAAAGATGGTATCAGATATCGCTTTGTTTGATTGCGTGTGGTAGGGTACTAGGGTGTGCGTACTGTAAGACCTTCAGTACACAAATATCATCAGATTATTTGACTTGTCGCTCTAATGAAGTAAACGAGTGGCAGCAGTATGTCTCGTGGTCTTATCGTGGCGTGTTTATCTTCTGCCGTTAGGTCAGACGATAGAAATGCCAATTGCACACTTAGAGTAGCAGATTGACGGTGACCAAAATTGACAATCTGAAGTTCCTTTGGTATTGGTACGTTAATCTTATTCTCACATACATCTCTGATACTTGACCAAAGTGTCTATACATTTATCTTCATGGCTATGGACAGGTATATGGTAATCTTATCAGGCGCAGACTTAAACTTGACTATAGACTGGTACAAACTAATACAGACTGGTACAGACTAGCGCA
This sequence comes from Schistocerca gregaria, assembly GCF_023897955.1. Classification (NCBI taxonomy): domain Eukaryota; kingdom Metazoa; phylum Arthropoda; class Insecta; order Orthoptera; family Acrididae; genus Schistocerca; species Schistocerca gregaria. The sequence goes on along the minus strand of NC_064926.1, from coordinate 517,011,170 downwards.
GACAAATGCAGACTGACTAATCGGAGGTCTGTACACTTGTCATAATACCTTGTGCGTTCATGTATCACTGAGCGAGTGTGATCCATAAGGAGAAAAGGTTCCACTTAAGCAGCAGTCTCATTGGCTGCGTTACATATTAATACGCGGATCAGTGGAAGCAGAAATGGTCCGTCTCTATGGCAGCGCCATCTCCTAGTGGCGAGACGGACGAGCGCTGCGCCTGCGCTGTTGTGCTTAGCGGGGAGCGCTCTACTGGGAAAGTTGTGTAAGCACTTACTACGCGGAACTATGTACACAACAGGTATGAATGCTAAAATTAATGTGCAAGATAATTGGTGACGTCATTTTCACTTTTATACCATATTCGCTAGTATTATAGTAAGGCATTTTCTTTCTGTGCAAGTATTTCCATGGATGGTATCAGAAACAGCAATCTATACTGCAACTGCAAGCCGGCCAGAGTGGCCGAGAGGTTCTAGCCGCTACACTCTGGAAACGCGCGACCGCTACGGTCGCATGTTCGAACCCTGCCTCGGGCATGAATATCTGTGATGCCCTTAGGTTAGTTTGGTTTAAGTAGTTCTAAGTTCTAGGGGACTGATGACCTAAGAAGTTAAGTCCCATAGTTCTCAGAGCCATTTCAACCAATTTTTTTTTGGGCAACTGCAGGAGCATATCATAGGTCAACTATCATCTGCTTATGATCGTAAATAGTGTGTGAATAGAACACATTCATGAGGTATAATAGTTCCTGATGATCATTTACTATTCTCGCTATGGCGTGCCGATATGTTTTAACTTGCTCTTTTTCAATCACTTAGTTTAGATAAATATTGGAAGAGAGTTACACTGTAAAATAATTTGTTTTATTGTTGTTGTAAAGTGTACACTCCTGACGACAATGTAAAGCATATTTGGCTGTGAGTGTCTTGTGTGGTCCGCAGGCCCACAAAACGTGGTACCTCCAGTACCGCTACCCCTCAGCTGAAATGGACCCCCTTGGCTGCCTCGTTCTCACCCAGGACCCCGGTGAAGCTGCCAACCAGATGACGCTGAGTGGTGCCTTCAGCAAGGATCCCTCGTGAGTACCTGTAAATATATTTCATCTGCTGATTACTACCATTGTCTTCAGTGTGATTTTCGACGGAAATGTTTTTCGTTGCCCAAAGTTTCACAGCATATACATGCTTCACTATTATGAGTACAGTTTTCTTAATGCTAATATTTAGGTATCGGTTTTGACGAATTATTAGGAAACATATTAAGTATGTGCCAGACCGGGATTCGAACCAGCAGTCTTTGCATCTCTGCCGACTGAGCTATATAAGCAAGAGTCGCGTTCTGCGAAAGACAGACTTAGTGGGTACAAGGTTGGTCCAGTCACAGAGCTATAGTCTGCCACCAAATTTCATGTCAGCTCTCACTCTGCTGTACAGTAAAAATTCATTCCGGAAGCGTCCAGAATCATTAGCACAATGTATAAGAAATTAAATTATCTTCATGACACTTTCAGTATTTTTTCTATCGTGAGGTCATCAACATCCAGCTTAAATTCGAGATGTTAACTCATGCGCCATACTGTTTTATAAAGACATATCGTTATCTACAGATCCGATGCATTATTGTTAAGATGTCTGTGTGATGCGGTGATGTACCGTTACCTTTTCTAGATTTAACGCAAGATATTGGTTTGGAAAAAACCACCAAAAAGTAACTGTATTTTTATCCATTTCAATCGTCGTTGAGCCCCGTATCTGTTGAGTGACTTACTTAAAGAAATACAGTAACCAGCCACCCTTTCTGCAGCTTCCTTTATGCCAAGACGTGTTTTAGTATTTCTCGCCATTCCAGTAGGCGTAATACAACATATATCTCTGTCAGATAGCGTTTTTATCGATTGAATTTAGAACGGTGCTTCCTCCATTCCTTTTCTAATTTCTGGACTGGAGGACTGTGGCTTTCAGCAGTGTTCCGGTGATTTTATAAGCGTTCGTACTGTTCATATTAAGACAGAAAAATGAGCCACAAGCTATAGAACAAACAGTACTACGAATTTTCAAAATTCGGTCAGTAAAAGAGTTATGTTCTTTTAGATATGAATGTACTATGCCACTTGAAGCTGAGCTGGAGTTCAAAACGCTTCTTGGCGCAAATAAAGCTATACGACAATTGGGTGTATTTGGTATTTCATCTGGCAACGTACCTTGTGTCTTCAACTAAAATAGCTTTCTTTTTTTCTTGTGTTTTGTTTTTGCTATACGCTGACTCCGTCAACCATCTCCTCTGTCTTGTAGTAATATTTCCTCTGTTTCTTGACGACTTCGCTTTGCATGCTCAGTACTACACACGGATTGCTGGAAGACTCCCTGATGATGCTGATGGAGGTAGCTGAATATGGTGAAATCAAACACATTTAACTGGTATTTACAATAGCCGCCTGCCTTAGCTAGCAGTCTGCACTGATTTTGGTGCGCATATTACCTTTGCAATTAACGTTAATTCAATGATCTTTGCCACAGCTTGTTACTTATGTTTTTTGAGATATAAATGCCTTAAATACAACTCACGTTAAAAGTAGCCAGAAATTGTTGAACTTCTTTCGTTTAATAGCCTGCTTTAGTCATTCCGTCATCCAAAATGCCGAGGACTTTGTTAGAATGCCCTTACAGTAATCTGTATCAAACACAAACTTAGTCATCCTCACAGTTCCTTTTTAGAATTTCACGTTTCACTAGAGTTTCTGTTCTTTTAATGGGGGATTCCTTCCCCACCAGTTCCTTCAGTTTCACTTTGCTTTCAAAGTTTTAGCTTTCTAATACACCACATTCCAGATGCTTGCGATTACTATTGCTTCCATACATTCTTGTGCTCCAGGCAATCTCTTTTATACAGTTTTATGGCTTCACGGACGTTCAGACGAAATGAAGTACACGCCCATTGAAATGAAAGATATGACACAAATATGCTTTCAGAGTATTCTCTTCTAGTAGCCACACCCATCCCTGAATTTCCTTTCCCTCGTCAAAATCTTGTAACGCGCAGAATATTACATCGTGTCTAACATTGGTTGAAATGACAACTACTTTAGCTAAATATTGGCCGAGAGGCCGTTTGAAGAGGATATATATTACCCGTCTATTAATACTCCTTCTACACAGATGAAAATGTATGGTAGTACACCATGAGAATACGACTCATGCTGCCAAACCTCTACACTGTGGGCTCCGTTGATTACAGTTTAATCCTTGTTGTTGTTGTGGTCTTCTGTCCTGAGACTGGTTTGATGCAGCTCTCAATGCTACTATATCCTCTGCAAGCTTCTTCATCTCCCAATACGTACTGCAGTCTACATCCTTCTGAATCTGTTTAGTGTAATCATTTCTTGGTCACCCTCTACGATTTTTACCCTCCACGCTGCCCTCCAATACTAAATTGGTGAGCCCTTTATGCCTCAGAGCATGTCCTACCAACCGATCCCTTCTACTTATAAGTTGTGCCACAAACTCCTCTTCTGCCCAATTCCATTCAATACCTCCTCATTAGTTATATCATCTACCCATCTAATCTTCAGCATTCTTCTGTAGCACTACATTTCGAAATCTTCTATTCTCTTCTTGTACAAACTATTTGTCGACCATTTTTCACTTTCATACATGGCTACACTCTATACAAACACCTTCAAAAACGACTTCCTGACACATAAATCAATACTCGATGTTAACAATTTTCTCTTCTTCAGAAACGCTTTCCTTGCCATTGCCAGTCTACATTTTATATCCTCTCTACTTCGACCGTCATCAGTTATTTTGCTCCCGAAATGGCAAAACTCCTTTACTACTTTAAGTGTCTCATTTCCTAATCTAATTCCCTCAGCATCGCCCGGCTTAATTCGACTACATTCCATTATTCTCGTTTTACTTTTGTTGATGTTCATCTTATATCCTGCCTTCAAGAACACTGTCCATTCGGTTCAACTGCTCTTCCAAGTCCTTTGCCGTCTCTGACAGAATTACAATGTCATCGGTGAACCTCAAAGTTTTTAATTCTTCTCCATGGATTTTAATACCTACTCCGAATTTTTCTTTTGTTTCCTTCACTGCTTGCTCAATATACAGATTGAATAACATCGGGGAGAGGCTACAACCCTGTCCCACTCCCTTCCCAACCACTGCTTCCCTTTCATGTCCCTCCACTCTTATACATGCCACCTGGCTTCTGCACAAATTGTATATAGTCTTTCGCTCCCTTTATTTTACCCCTGCCACCTTCATAATTTGAAAGAGAGTATTCCAGTCAACATTGTCAAAAGCTTTATCCAAGTCTACAAATGCTAGAAATGTAGGTTTGCCTGTTCTTAATCTAGGTTCTATGATAAGTCGTAGAGTCAGAATTGCCTCCCGTGTTCCCATATTTCTACGGAATCCAAACTGATCTTCCTCGAGGTCGGCTTCTACCAGTTTTTGCATTCGTCTGTACAGAATTCGCGTTAGTACATTGCATCTGTGACATATTAAACTGACAGTTCGGTACTTTTCACATCTGTCATTTATCCATACAGTAAAGCTGCATGACCTCGGGAAAAATTAAGGCCGTAGTTTCCCCTTGCTTTCAGCCGTTCCCCGTACGAGCACAGCAACGCCGTTTTGGTTAGTGTTACAGGGCCAGATCAGTCAATCATCCAGCCTGTTGCCCCTGCAACTGCTGAAAAGGCTGCTGCCCCTCTTCAGGAACCATACGTTTAATCCTTAAGGTAGCTTATTTTAAGTACGGTAGAATTCTATTCGTCTAGATAAAGAGTGATGATACTTCGTGATGACTATTTATAGTACCTGATATGATTGAAACTTTCCAGATTGTGTTCGTTGCACAGACCGCCCGGAGGGCTATCATTTTCAGCTTATCGACGTCTTTCAGACAGGTCGAAAAACTTGCGCCAGGAACATGAAGTCACAGAGATGTAGGTGTAGCGTTTTAGAATACTAATCAAAACGTCCTGCGTCCTGGGAGCTATCCTAGCCACTGTTTAAGCTTTGAATAAAAATAATATGCAATGACAATCGAAGACTTCCTACACAAGAACACACGATTTTCAGCCAACGGCATTGTTGAAATGATTGGAGAAATGGTCAGAGTTTCGGGCACGAAATGAAGACAAGTTAAGGTGAAATGGCTGCTAGAAAAATACGAAGAAGTCGAAACGAAATGGTCCTCGTAAGGACACTTTTAGCATATTGAAAAGTCGTAACAACATACTGTTAAATTAGGAGTATAACTGTCTACATTAAGAGGACGAATTCCGCTGTTCATCACAGAGAGTGGGTAGCTGTGAAGAATTCATTGAGGTTCTCTGGGAGGGAGACGGACTGACTGACGACCTGATAGAAGAAGAAATGGAAGTCAGCCTGTAAAACTTGGGCATCCTTTATAACAGCGTTCAAGCAAATAAGGGAGAACTCGTGGGTAACATTCGTTCCGAATCACGAAGATAACGGGGGATATGACAGTCAAACGAGTATTCAGGTTAGTGTGCGAAGTGTATGAAATGGCGGGTATACAAACAGACTTTCAGAATAATCGTCCACACCATTACCCAGATATACAGAGCAGGTAAGTGGAAGAATCTTGGCCATCCAAGTTGGAGACCAGAATAATATATAGAATAATGGAAAAGAAAACTGAGGATCTCTTAAGTGGTAACCATTAAGACTTTAGGAAAGGTAAAGGCACCTTAAAGACTGTATTAATGTTGCACTTGAGAATGGGATAGATAATTAAGAAAAATCTAGACATCTAGAAAAAGCGTTGGACGGTGTAATCGTGTAAGACATTCGAAATTCTCAAAACATTTGTAATAAGTTAAAGGAGAAGACGGGTATTATGAAATTTATGTGAGAACTAAAAACAAACAATAAGATTATCGTACAAAAGACTAAATGCTCGAAATGAAAAGTATGTAAGACAGGTGTGTGGTCAGTGTCAGCAACTGTTCGATCTGAACGTCAAAGAACCACTGACGCAAATAAAAGATTTGCTCTCGACTGGGTTTAAAATTCAGGAAGAAGGAATGTTAGTCATAAGATTCTCCGATGACATTGCTATCTCTAACGAAAGCAAAGAAGTGTCTCAGGAACTGCTATCAAAAATGAGTTGAATGGGAAGCAAAGGAGGACGCAAATAATGGGAAGTGGTACAAATGAGTTCAGCGATAAATGAAACACCAACGTAGTGCTACAATTAGAAAGCGTACAAAACGGCTATGTATTTTATACCATTTTTATACAATTCATACATCTAAGAAGTAATGGCAGAAATAAAAGACAGATTCGAGAGCGTGAAACGATATCAATAATAAGTTTCGGTAGTGACTTTGGTGTCCCCAGTGAACGCGAGACAAAAAGAGCAGTATTTGTTGAATGAAATGAACACCAGGTATGGAGTGGGAGTAAATCAAAGAGACACGAAAGTCATGAGAAATAGTAGAAGTGAGATTAATGAGAAACTAGACTTCAAAATTTTGCGGGATGAAGTAGACGGAGTGAAGGAATTCTGTACCCTTGAAAGCAAAATAATTTATGACCGACGAAGTTGTGATGACAAAAAAAGCAGGCTTAAAGAGACAAGAGGTACTGCCCTTAATTTAAAGACGAAATTTCTGAGAATGTACGTCTGCAGTACAGCACTGCACGCTAGTGAATCATGGACCGTGGGAAATTAGTAAAGAAACCAATAAAATAGTTTGGATGCGTTCAAAATTTTTTGGACTTACTTGAAAGAAATGAGGAAATCCATGGGGATTCGTCTCGGAGAGAATTTGTGTAAAACACGACAAAGAAGGGACAGAAAACATATGTTAAAAACTAGGGAGTAGATTCTTTGGTACTAACAGAGCTACCTAGTGTGAAAAGTGCAGGGAAAGACTGAGACTGGAATATTTCAGCCAATAACTGAGAGAGTTGGACGTAAGAATTACTCTGAGCTAAGAAGGTTGGCATAGAAGAGTAGGTAGTGGTAGGTCGCAGAAAATTTGTCAGAACATTGATGACCCAAATGATGACCCAAAGAAAGACAAATGATGGTAGACAGAGGAGCATTATATCAATAGGTCACATGGACAGTGGTAAGAAGAAAGTTACTGTTCCTTTCAGAAAGACCCCTCCAAGGAAGTACTGTGGAACTGTTCATCTGTTTCTGATGAAAATGCGGGTGGCAACATCCGAAATCGGGGCAGAAGAGTGACCATGAACAGCCAGGAACACATCACCGGAATATTGTTGATCTGGACTTGCTATGTGTTGTTCACCGCTGACACCACACCATAGTCAGAAAAGACTCTCCTTATATGGATCCGCTGTCAGCTATGACAGAAAGGGGCATCCTGTGGTGTTCAGTGCCGCATTAGTTTGTGGCGATCAGACCGACGCCAATATTTCAGCTGGCGACAGGGTTAAAGTTTACAGTAAGCAGTGACGGTCTAAACCAACTCTTCCCCATCTCCTAGAGTCACGGTGTGTGGAGGTTTTGGATACGGCAAAAGGACTGACCTCATAACTGTTGAAAGGATGCTGACAGTTCATCAGAATGAAGGAAGAATGGTAAAACTTGTAATTGGTTCCTCCGTGACCGGGATACGGAAAGCCATGTTGTCGCACGTTAATGTAAGATCCGACTCCGTAGAGTACATAATTAACATACTCATGATTCTACGAATCCTTCATTGGCTGCTCGGTGGCCTGATTTTCCACCCCTAGAGCGTGGTTGGTGTGCGAAGGGAAGGCGTATACGTTCAGACCACCAAACTCCTTGAAATGTAACGGTACACGTTCATGTATGGCTAAGAAACCCTCAGGAGTATGTGACAAGGCTTCCAGTAGACAACGAATAATTTAGTGTAGTCGTGCCCGCTGGAGGCACATCTAATACTGGTGTCCATGCGCGGCATCAGTTCCGAATGGAATGCCTATTTTATTGGTCAATATCGATTATTTTGTGAACATATCCACAAAGTTTGACAGATTTCGGACTAGTGCTTTATGGTGCAACACTTTCCATTTTTGTCAGAGTTCATGCACTGGTGTTGCTGATTTTCTTGTGTCATAATCTCTACTACTTTACTTGGTTTTTCTCAGTAATGTCTCCTTATGGTTAAATTGAAATGACACTGAGATTGAGCATCACACACTGTTGCAGGACCCTCATCACAGCCGATGTCACAATGGAGGGTAACCGTCTTCATTGCACCTACTACGGAAAATGTGAGTACATGACTCTGCACTACAAGGAGCTTCACTAAGCGCTCGGTAACATACGTGATTCTTTTACGATCTGATTATTATAACTAGAATAGCCCATGGTCGAAATTTGACCACTTGTGTTTATAACGTTGAGAAAGTAATTTTGCGTATAGTTAAACGGATGTCTTTCGCATGCAGATTATTAATTCTTATCTGCACACGAAGAAGGTTTCAGGTTCTTACCTGAACGCTGTGATGAAAAGACCGCTAATGGGGGAAGAGGAAGCATTTGTAAATTAGCGGCTTAAATTAGGTAAATTATTACTTTATTTTACAATTTAACGATACGAAACTTCAATATAAACTATATGTTTCGTAAAATATTCTTTCATCACTAGCTAAATGCCTTCTTTGGTAGGTTCAGAAATATAAAATTTCAAACTATCGGGAGATCTCACTCTACTTGATGCAACATGTAACTGATTATGCGTAAAACATGGTTGCATCAATAAAATCCCAACTTTTTCGAATGGCTTCCCCTGGCACTTATTAACGTAACTGCTGATGCAGAATTAATAGCCAATTGTCTTCTTTGAAACTCAGCAGTGAAAATAGGACCGGAATAAGTCATATCTACAGCGGGAATCAAAAATCACTTACGTTATTCGACACCATTTAATCGATTCCAGTCAGTTGCATTATTATCAGGACTGATCAACAAAGACTGAGAGTGAGTTTTTCCTGTAGCTTCCATGATGGTTTCCTATCTGTGCAATGGAAATATGAAAAGAGCTAATTTTTGTATATTACGTCCAAAGGCAGCAGTAGTCTTGTATCGGTAAGTTGTAGTAATGCTCTATTTGGCAGACGCAATTTGCATTCCGCATGTCAAACAATACAGGTGACACGAGATGACCAGAACGTAGCAGTTAAATTCTGTCTTCGTTTAAGACATACAGCAAGTGAAATTTACGAAAAGTTGCAGCAAGCGTTCGATGAAGATACACTACTTCATACAATAATGTTTATGTGGTTCAAGGATTTACAAGGCCAACTTAATGTCTTAAGCAATGTGGGCATGGCGTTTCGGCTTCTGCTGTGACTGAAGTCAACATCAAACAGCTGCTGTGTCTCTGCCTGAGGATCGGCTGGTAATATTTCGTAGTGTCAGTGAAGTGTTGTGAATTTCGTTTGGCAGTGTCTCTACGATATTGCATGATCATCTCGATCATCTCCATATGACCTGTGTTCATGCTCGTTGGGTGCCACGTCTGCTGATTCCCGAATAACAGGTTGTGCGAATGGAGAGAAGTCGTGAGGTACTACGTCTCTCTGCTCATGGAGAGGATGCGTTTCCGGAATCGACTGTCACCAGTGATGAGTAGTGGCTGCATCATTATAACTCTGAAGGAAAACGACTCAGCACAGTGTTGAAATCGCCAGGTTCTCCAGCATCAGCAACGCAAAAGTTGGAGAGAAAGTAATAGATATCACATTTCTTTTCCTGTTATCGAATGATTTGCGAGTGTATAGTTCCCCCTAGCACTATTGTGATATCAGCATACAACATCTCAGTATAACTTGAAATCAGGAAACATATTGCTAGGAAACGCTCACAACGTTCTCAGACCGGGTGGCGACTTCATCATGACATCTCGTGGCCTAACATCGCGTATCAAGGCATGCAGTTTCTCACTAAGTTCAACACTATCTGTGTACCTCATCCTCTTCATAGCCCCGATTGCGCATCCTGTGATTTTTTCCATCACTAAAGGTAAAGCTTCGGGGCTAGGTTCGAAAGCTCTGAAGAAGTGCTCAAGGGAAGTGAAACGGTTCTCAAGAACCTAACAGAGAATGGCCTGCTCCATGTGTTCCAGGACTGGTAGAAGCACGATAAAAATTACGTTCAAGTAGGAGGTATCACTTCGGAAAAGATCATGTAAACATAGGTGAAAAAAAATGTCTCAGTCTTTGTTTAGCAACCCTCGTGTAGAAATATTTAACACGCATTCTGGTTCCATTAATTAGCCTTTCGTTTGTTTTTATACCTCTGACAAGAAGAACAGTGCAATTAATTTTCAATTGTAACTTATTTAGCGGTAACCCAATGACACAAAGAAAATTCAAAACCTCTGTTGCATAGTGATTATTTACTCCGTAATCATTGTCAAAAATTATTTTATTATAGCTGGGGTAAATTTTTTGCCTCATCTGGAACAGCATTTACTAGATCGTTGAAATGAGTCATTGATGTTATGTGTTGGAGAGTAAATTTTGCGTTAAAGGCGGCAAATGAACTTCCCCGTTAAAGCAACACAATGTGAATGTCCTTGTATCAAGTAAGGTAACCGCAGACGTGAAGTATTTTGCATTACTGTATCTCCACTTTAAGTTCATCGTATCGCCGTTATGAACCTCAAAATAATTTTTAATTGCTTCAGTGCACATTTAGATATAAATTTGAAATCAGCAATAGAATTATCATTATCAAGGCCACATTATTCCATTACTTTGTTCAAAATGGTTCAAATGGCTCTGAGCACTATGGGACTTAACTTCTGGGGACATCAGTCCGCTAGAACTTAGAACTACTTAAACCTAACTAACCTAAGGACACCACACACATCCATGCCCGAGGCAGGATACGAACCTGCGACCGTAGCGGTCGACCGGTTCCAGATTGTAGTGCCTAGAACCTCTCGTCCACCCCGGCCGGCTATTACTTTGTCTACGCAAAAATGTCTCCCTCTAGCTCTTCGTGTTTCATTCTTGAAAATTAGGAACTTACTTCAAATTATGTAGTAACGTTGGCAAACGGACTCAAAGTTAGTTTAGCCTCAGACAAAAATAAGTGAAAAACCGACTCCAATACATGTATTATGTACAGTCTGTGTTGCACCCGATGGCTTCGTTGGTGCGATATCTTGTTTATCACTGCTGACATCAGAGACATATCCACTGTGGCAGGGTTGCAGCTCGGCATACGTGTGTTACTACAAATGCATCATCCACAAAATTTAAACACGAACGCCCGTACAATGCGATTTAACGAAACGTTGTTAGCTTCGTGTGTAATTTCTAAAGTAACACACGAGCGGAACACGCGGTGGAGGTTGGTAGCAGTGTGTGTGTGAGAGAGAGAGGAAAACTATTTTCGGGTGTGTATATCTACTTCCTCTTACCTCTCTTCACGGCTGCTTCTACAAAGTTTTTATTTTCTCGTGCACATCTGTGGCAATGCACCTTTTAACTGTATAAGTCTCACAGGCCTCCTTGTATAACTAATATTCAAATAAAGTTACATCAATTTTTTATGTTCACGTATTAATGTTTTGGTGTGATTACTCGTATACTGTGAGCTATCTCTTTGTTTTAACATTACGTCACCTCTTAAAGTAATTGGGTGAAATTTTTTTTCCATTTTTTTTTTTCAGATGCTGATTTGTTGAGTGCTGATCGCAACCTGGTGTATGGAAGTTCGGACATCTTCATTGAACACTTATGTATGTCGACCGGAGGTAAGTGTCTGCCCACCTTATGTCAGAATACCCATGCCAAAACTCTTTTTTGATGCTTGGGATTGTTTCTGATCATCATTACTTGTTTGCTACACTTTGTGCGAAACTCAGTGAAGCTGTTGTGTCATCGGTCCAGGTATCAGAAAATGCCTTAATCCAATATGTGCAAAGTCTATTTGATTATTATACACTGTAAATAGGACAGGAAAAGGAGCCTATGAGCACTGGAAGGCGGTATCATAGAATTCATATGTGTCTTCGTAATTTACATAAATCCATCTGATGACAGGCATTTAATTCTCCAAAACTCTTTATGTAAATAAAGACAAATCGTGATATGATCAAGTCGAATGTTCTAAAGATAAATTATGGTAAGGGAATAGTTTGTACTTATAATTATTAATAAGAGTTCAGTTATTGGCCTTATCCCAAGAAAAGCGAAGAACGTAGCTTAGAAAATCAGTACACTTAAATCCTATGCTACCATTTCATGCTAATCTGAAGATTCAGTATGAGTTACTCCCCGCAACAGGAAAAGCTACCAGCTAATATATGGCTTAACTGAGCTGTGTGCTATGAGTGAAGAGTCGGTCAGTACTTGGAGTATACGTTCACTTATTACAGCTACTTACGATGTTAAGGAAATAGCTTCAAATATGGACACTTCTGTAGTACTAAGCATGAGAAAGTGAAGATACCTAGTATGTTAGATGCACTATGGTAGTTCTACAAACAACAAACTTGAAACAGAAGGCTGAGGTAAGTTTGTCTTCCAATAATACTATCAGGGGATTACCTGATATTCCCAAAACTTGCGTAGCATAGCCCTGCGGCTTTCAGTTTCAGTGTTAACGCAGCTAATGCCGACATATTTCTGCCGGTCACTGAAGTTTCCTGTCAATAGCAATAGCAATACTGTTCCAGTAACAATACGGTCAAAGAGAAGATCAGTCATTAGTTTCATATGTGCGATGTCAAAAATTCACTTATGAATTCTATTACTATGTACACTACTGGCTCTGAGCACTATGGGACTCAACTGCTGTGGTCATTAGTCCCCTAGAACTTAGAACTACTTAAACCTAAGTAACCTAAGGACATCACACACATCCATGCCCGAGGCAGGATTCGAACCTGCGACCGTAACAGTCGCACGGTTCCGGACTGCGCGCCTAGAACTGCGAGACCACCGCGACCGGCCCTACACTACTGGCCATTAAAATTACTACACCACGAAGATGACGTGCTACACACGCGAAATTTAACTAAAAGGAAGAAGATGCTGTGATATGCAAATGATTACCTTATCAGAACATTCACACAAGGTAGGCGACGGTGGCGACACCTCCAACGTGCTCACGTGAGGAAAGTTTCCAACCGATTTCTCAAACGCAAACAGCAGTTGACCGACGTTGCGTGGTGAAACGTTGCTGTGATGCCTCGTGTAAAGAGGAGAAATGTGTACCATCACATTGCCGACTTTGATAAAGGTACGATTGTAGCCTATCTCGACTGCGGTTTATCGTATCGCGGCAGTGCTGCTCGCGTTGGTAGAGATCCGATGACTGTCAGCAGAATATGGTTCAAATGGATCTGAGCACTATGTGACTTAACTTCTGAGGTCATCAGTCGCCTAGAACTTAGAACAAACCTTACTAACCTAAGGACATCACACACATCCATGGCCGAGGCAGGATTCGAGCCTGCGACCGTAGCGGTCGATCGGTTCCAGGCTGTAGCGCCTAGATCCGCACGGCCACTCCGGCCGGCAGCAGAATATGGAATCGGTGGGTTCAGGAGGGTAATTCGTAACGCCGTACTGGATCCCAATGGCCTCGTATCACTAGCAGGCGAGATGACAGGCATCATATCCAAATAGCCGTAACGGATCGTGCAGCGACGTCTCGATCTCTGGGTCAACAGATAGGGACGTTTGTAAGAAAAGAACCATCTGGACGGAGAGTCTGACGACATTTGCAGCAGCATGGACTATCAGCTCGGAGCCCATGGCCACGGTTACCCTTGACGCTACATCAGAGACTGGAGCGCCTGCGATGGTGTACTCAACGACGAACCTGGGTGCACGAATGGCGAAACGTAATTTTTTCGGAAGAATCCAGGTTCTGTTTACAGCATCATGATAGTCGCATCCGTGTTTGGCGACATCGCAGAGAACGCACGTTGAAATCGTGTATTCGTCATCGCCATACTGGCGTATCGCCTGGCGTGATGGTGTGGGGTGCCATTGGTTACACGTCTCGGTCACCTCTTGTTCGCATTGACGGCACTTTGAACAGCAGACGTTACATTTCACATGTATTACGACCTCTGGCTCTACCCTTCATTCGATCCCTGCGAAACCTTACATTTCAGCCTGATAATATTGCAGGTCCTGTACTGGCCTTTCTGGATACAGAAAATGTTCGACTGCTCCCCGGCCAGCACATTCTCAAGATCTCTCACCTCTCACCTCTGGTCAATGGTGGCCGAGCAACTGGCTCGACACAATACGCCAGTCACTACTCTTGATGTACTGTGGTGTCGTGTTGAAGCTGCATGGGCAGCTGTACGTGTACCGCCATCCTAGCTGTGTTTGACTCAATTCACAGTCGTATCAGGGCCATTATGAACGCCAGATGTGGTTGTTCTTGGCACTTGTTTCTCAGGATCTATGCACCCAGATTGCATGAAAATGTAATTACATGGCAGCTGTAGCATAATATATTTGTCCAATGAATACCCCTTTATGATCTGCATTTCTTCTTGGTGTAGCAATTTTAATGGCCAGTAGCGTAGATGCCAACTAATGTAACAAAAAACCTACCAACGAACATAGAACGACGACTGGTAGTGGATTAGCTGAAAACTACTTCAGTTTATAGTGGAGCTTTGGTGAGCTTACTCTAGTGCCTATGGATGAGTGAAATACCAATAAACAATGTAGTCTTCGTAGTTGAAGCACCTTCCGTTACGTGTAAACAACTTATACACTATACCGTTTCGCACATGAAAATCATGTCCGAAAGAGGGGACACCACATACATACAAATAAACTAAATACAACACACTAAGGAACATAAAATGGATGATTTATTCAAGAGAAAGAGGAAGTCAGTAAAATGTTGGTCCACCTTTCTTCATGCAAACTGTTATTCGGCTTAGCATTGATTGGTAGAGATAATGAGTTATTGAATACCCTCCTGGGAAATATCGTGCCAAACTCTATCTAATTTACGCGTTAGATCGTGAATGTCTTCAGCTGGTTGGAGGGCCCTGCCCATAATGTTCCACACGTTTTCAACTGTGGAGAGATCCGGCCGCCTTCTTCTCCTAGGTAGGGATTGGCATGCAGCAATCACCGTGTTCGAGCGGCCACAATTTTGCTGAAATGTCAGTCCAAGGTGGATTGCCACACAGGGCAGCAAACCGGGGCGTATAATATCGTCGACGTTTCACTGTGTTATAAAGGTACTGCGGATGACAACCGAAGCGGTCCTGCAATGAAAAGACCAACACTCCTGGATACCGACGCATATGGCGGGTGAGGGTCGGGCTGGTATCCCACCGTTGCCTGGGGCGTGTCCAGTCTCCAGACATGTCTTCAGCCTGGAATCTGATTGACGGGAATAGAATTTTCTTCAGTGACGAGCCTCGCCTAGAGTGCAGCTCCATGTCTGTAGATGCCTCCGACAGTAGTGACACAGCAACCTTGCTGCGGTCCTCTATGCAGCCCATACAACCAGGAGTAATGACATCGGTTGCCATTTTTTTCATAGCAGAGTTCTCTTTGGTAGTCATCTGCTTCAAGCTTACAACATAGCGGTACGTCGACAATATTCTGCACTCTGATACGTTGCCCTTCATGGAGCGTACATTTCTGCAAGATAATGGCCGCCGGCACACGGCGAGAATTTCTACAGCTTGTCTTCGTGCTTGTTAAACGCTGTCATGGCCAGTAACGTGGCCGGAAATCTCCCCAGTGGAGAACGTATGCAGCATTATGAGCGCTGTCCTGCAGCCAGCTCGGGATTGCGACGACCAAGTGCGGCATTTGGATAGAATTTAGAACGATAATCCTCAGAATGTCATCTAATAACCCTATCAATCAGTACCAAACCTAATATCGACTGGGGCAGGTGCCATAGGTGGACCAACACTACTGAATTCTAACTTTGTGTAACTCTTTCTCTTGATTTAATCAACCTATTATTCTGAAACTCTCTTTTGCGAATCCAGCTCTATGAGGCGAGATATGACTATTGTGGACAGGGGGCACTGTCGAAGGGGTCTCGCGACATGGATGGGAACTTGGGCCTCACGGAAATCGTGCTAGGATAGCAACGGCAGCTGACGCGGTCACGCCTGTAAAACGTGATATCTGGGTACGAGAAACAGTCGGGCACAAATTTTCTCTTGTCCCCATTGAATTCATTTTAATGTACAATTGCGACCGATGTCACAATTTAATTTATTTTATCATGTACGTGTACGGCTGCAGTATCGAGTATACTGACCGAAAAAAGGCGCCACGTATACATACACACAACCATATACATACTTGGTGTCACATTTATCTTGACCACCATAAATAACTGCTCACCCAGATGCAAATTACAAAATGTTTCAAGCAAATGCTCTTTTGCTGTCAGGGGAACATCAGTCAGCATGATTGGTTTCCTTGTAGCTTTGCTTTTTACAAAGATATGAACAGCGGTATGACATTCTTAAAATGGCACCCTGTATTTTTTATTCGGTAATTCATTTCCTCTCCTAAAGACCTATCCAAAAATTTATCACAGTGTAACATTCACTGAAACATAACGTTATTAATTACATAACACAACACTGACGCTGACGCTCCCAGCGGTTAGTGCAGGTACTCCGGGTAGTGGAACATATCCACATGCTGACGTTGGCAGGGGACAAATATAAACATAAGTAGAATGCACACCCGTCATCCCGTCAACCATCGTCAGTTGAAGAGTTGTGTGAGTAGAATGTACACCAACGAAGTGAAAGTAGGAATGCTACTCATCTATGGAGACTGTAAGTTAGCAGAACAGTAATTGCAACACGGTTTTATTATGTACGGATACATTTAGTACAGTAGTTTAGGCCTTTTAAATAGTGGTGTACAGAGTAGGCACATAGTAAAGCCTGTCCTTCCTAAAAACTGCATCGACGTAACGTTTCTGTTATTGTTGTGATAGAAGGTGGGCGAAATGCTACGCAGACAGCGCAACTATACAGAGAGCGATATCCTGACAAGGACCCACTTTTCCGACAGATGTTTTCTCGCCTTGTTGCGACCCTTCAGAAAACGGGAAGTTTTAACCAGTTTAACGCAATCGTCGTAGCACTCGCACAGACGAAACTGCCGAAGTTACTGTTCGTGCTTCCGTTGCTATGAATCAACATGTGAGCACACAACAGCTTGAATACGTGACAGGCGTTCCAGAAACCAGTGTACATCGTATTCTTACTCGTCGCCGGTTCCATCTTTACCATGTACACCTACATCAAGAATTGCATGGGAATGTTCACCAGAATCGTGTACATTTCTGTCAGTGGGCACAGCATCAAATCCTCGCCAACACGAACTTCTTCTTCAATGTTCTATTTACCGATGAATGTTCCTTCTCAAATAAAGGAAAGGTAAATACAAGGAACATGCATTATTCATCCAACGACAACCCACGATGGGTTAGACAGGTGGAACATCAGCGTCAATGGAGAGTTAACGTCTGGTGTGGGATGCTTGGTACTATAATTACTGGCATTTATTTCATCAATTGTAGTGTAATCGGCCCAGCGTATGCCAACAACTTCAGACAAATTCTTCCTCTTCTTCTGGATGAAGTGCCGCTAAGAACCAGAATGCTTATGTTGTATCAACACGATGGATGTCCAGCACATGATGCCTTGCGTGCACATCTTGTTCTGAACCGAAGGCATCCTACCAGATGGATTGGCCGAGGAGGAACAGATTCTTAGTTACTTGGCTTGCTAGTTCTACTGATTTAAATTCTCTGGATTCTTTCCAACAACTGAAAAGCACATGCAGGAACGTATCGTGCTTGCTTGTAATCCTCTTCAGCAGTCAACACTGGAAGCAGTAAATAATTCTTTCATTCAACGAGTGCACCAGAGTATCGGTGTCCAGGGTCACCATTTTGAGCACCTTTGAACGTTCTACTCTTGGACAATGGTACAAGAGAGTCAAAGTCAATTTTGTGTTATGTCTTTACTTGGTTGTCACTTGTTTTCTGACAACTCCAGTAACTGGACGAATTTTTGATCCCGGGCTCAAAGTCGATGTTGTGTTATGTAATTAATAACGTTGTGTTTCAGTGAATGGTACGCTGTGAAACAGTTTTGAATAGGTCTTAGGAGAGGATATGAGTTACAGAATAAAAAAATACAGGGTTGTATTTAAAAAAGTCATACCGCTGTTGATATCTTTGTAAAAACCAAAGCTACAAAAAAGTCAGTCATGCTGATTGATGTCCCTCTGACGGCTGAGGAACATTTGCTCGAAACGTTTTGTAGTTTGCATCTGGACAAACAGTTATTTAGAGTGGTCAAGATAATTGTGACACCCTGCATCTATAAGGATCATTGATGTATTACCATGTTTTCTCACTACATATTGTTCTCTTTTTTGCAGATGAGATGGTTTTCATCTACACAAGTGTCCCAAATCCAAGTGACGAGCTGGTGAACCAGATATGGGAAGAAGTTGATGCCCGGCCTGAAGTCGACAGGTCTAAATTTCAAAAAGTCAGTTGCTAACGGCGAAAAAGCTTGAAAATACATTACGCATTTGGAACTGAGTACGTTAATACGAGCACTTTCTTCAGCAGTATCCCTTCTAATTACGGCATTATTTATTTCCGCGAGTTGATTTACTTTAATTGAAATTCACTCGACGATTATATCACGTTATCTCAGTTGAACTGTATTTACTATAAATATAAACCTTCCATATTCAACAACTTATGGCTGCACCGGGTTCAGTCCCACAATGTACATAATGTCTAAATGACGTGTTTGATAACTATACAGAAACGTAAACATCACAAATAGGATATAGTAAATGGGGCTCATGTGTCATCAAGTACGTAGTACGAATTTTTGTGCGAAAGAGAATAACACGTTTGGACCATAACACCCGCCATTCCATCAAATTCCTTATCTTACATTTTTAGAATTTTCACAATTAGCACAAATTGACAACTCCGTCAGTAGTTTCGGAGCAATCAATAGTAATGAAATATGCTTATGAGTTGGGAGGATATAACAACCACAGGATAGTGTACCTAGAGACTCATGATGTTTTTTGCTCGGTAATTCAGTCTAGTGACTGATTTCAGAATCACATGAAGCAATGCGCACGTGAGACCACCATTAGCAGTTTCTGTCATTTTCTGTAGTTTTTGCTGTTGATAGACATGAAGTTGTGCAGCATTTGTAAATATTGCCACTTCCACACAATTACGTGCTGTATCATGTATCTGAGTTATTTGGGATATTTTTCAGGCCTTCAGTTATAGAAATTTAAGACAAGTATAACTGTATACATATTTTTTACTCTAGTTATGTAATGCGTGGAAGATGGTGCCATATTTCGCCGGTCACACACCACTTTGTACCTTGAAACAGAAGGTCTTCAACCACAAATCTGAAACGATGCTAATTAGCTGAGTTTCTTTATTATCTTAAGACATTTACTTGTCTGTGTCAGATGCCAGCAGCTTCAATTGAAAAAGTATACAAGTTGTAACTGTTTTCTGAAAATACTTCTGCTTCATCCCATTACGCTTACTGATTATTTGTGTGTAGTAGAGTAGTAATGTAACAGTCGACGACTGAACACAGAGTTCATAAGATTTTCACGAGTGAAACGCTTTAAACATCAATAGAATTGTTTCTCTGTATACCGGACCATGTTGTACCTTGGAAGCTGTTTTCACATTTAGAAAAACTTAAATTTTCAGGAAAATTTTTTTAAAATTCAGTGAAAGTCTTCCAAGACCCACATTTCCCAGAAATTTAATTAATTAATGTAATTAAAGTTCAAATAAATAAGCAATATATTGCTCGAATTTATCATGAGATCCATTTTCTAACAAGAGAGTTTTTCTCTCACCCCACCAATTTAAAGCAGTTGTCTTCACTTGATTTCAAGCAGCGGTCATTTCTGAAACTGTAGTTATTACATTCTCTCTTTTTTTTGTCTGAGGGTACGTAACCTCGCCAATATATTTTACATACTACATCGAATAGTTTTTTTGTCGAAGCTATATTCTTATAGTCATAGTCATCTTGCTAGCTGCGTGATTTGATACTTTCTGTTCTCCAAACAAATTCTGATGAAGTGCGAGTTTAGATAACAATGTGGGAGATTGTAATACGGTTCTTCCCTGCAGTCATGGTACGGAAGATGAAATGGTGATATCGAGATAAGCGATCATGGAATAGAAAACCAGCTAAAACTCTTCAACAATGGAAAGGCAACTGGACCCGACAAGATAGCTGTGAGGTTCTACAGAGATGTGTGAAAGAACTTGCTGTGGCTTTGGTAGTAGTTTATCCTCGGACGCTGGAACAATGAAGGGTACCGAACGGCAGGAAAAATGCACAGATCACCCCTGTTCTCAAGAAGAGTCGATAATCTGATGGATGTAATTATAGTCAATCAGTTGTAGAGCGACTTTTTACATGTATGGATTTTTTGGAGAACGAAAATATTGTTCATAAAACGTGATAAGGTTTCCATAAACAGAGATCTTGAGAAACTCAGGTTATACTGTTCGCTACCGCTTTAAAAAACAATGGGCCTCAGGTCGATGCCATGTTTCTTGAATTCAGAAAGACATTTGACACTATCCACGGCCACCGTAAGAAACATCATCCAAACGGTCAATTAGCTTGTGTTGCAGAAAATGAAGGTACAAAATGGCACGAAGTCGACTAGATAAGACCTGTGGCTCTATCATCAGTTATCAACGACAGCTGCCCAAACATTAATGGAAAATCATAGCTGACATGCCGTCTCTATGGTAACATATCAGTTCACATGACGCCAAACGTGATTGCTGTGGATGATCGTAATTTCATCTTGCGTAAAGCACGTTTCCTCTGCAAGTTACACAAGCGCGAGGATCCGTTGGCAGAAGGCAGCCAAGACTGAATGTCAGGTGCCGCCAGGGCCTGCACACTTTGTACATGATATGGGTATAGGTGTCCTTCTTTAATTTCAGACTAATACTACACCACATAAACAGTGAATGCCCTCTTTGAAAAATAATACGTATTAAACTTCTGTTACCGGGAGGCGAAGAGGTGAAAGACTGGTAAGTGTACCATGCTGCCTAACTTTCCTCTATAGTTCCCTTGTGGAACATGTTAACTAGAGGAATTTCTATGTGAAATACTTTTACACTGACAACTGAGAAGGGCCCCTACAGAACCAAAACAAAACTTTTTCTTCGAAACCATCTTTATCGTTTTTTGTTTGGAAACATGAGAAGATATTAGTTTTCTGTATTTTTCTGGCAGATGGGTGTGTCTGGCTGAGGTTATTAACATCACACTGGAGGTAGAGTTTTATACCGATTTAAAGAGAATCAGTGGTTAGAATCAGTTCTGTTGTGAAAGTGAGAGTTCCATACCTTTCACCATATGACTTTCCTGTAACCTGTTTATAAAGGAAGTATTGTGAAACGTTTTATACTGTACTAAATTTATGATATAAATATGGCCAACAATTTAAATGGGAAACTGGAGCAATACAATAACTCACGAACATCGGAAAGCGATCACATTGTAGATGCGAAGACGGATGTGCAACCTTGCTCTCCGGAACTGTATGTTCACAATATTGTGGACACAAAGTAAAGCCAAACATCTAAATCTTGAAATTCTAAATACATGTTGCACAGAATCCTGAACAGCCTGATAAGTCCAGTCTTCTTGAGACGCGCGCTCTACGTTAATCAAATTTGATGGAACACTCATCACCACCACGTATTCTCCCCTCCCCCCCCCCCCCCCCCCACCTTCACTCAAACTCCCAACAATAGTTTGCCTAGAAAAACACATGAGAGGACAAGACCATGTATTGTTTGCTCTCAGGAAATTACTTAAGTCCCTCCCGCTGCATTATATTTACTGTTACGTTCTATCCAGCCTCCACAGTCATTTTACTTTCAGCTTTCAGCGTGATGTTTTCTCTCTTTTGTTCTAAACAACGAATGACGATGCAACCTCACTACTGCTTGAGCAGCATATACCTACATCTACATCTACATCATACTCCGCAAGCCACCTGATTGAGTGTGGTGGAAAGTACGTTCGGTACCACTATCTGGTACATACAATCCTGTTCCACCCGCGAATAGTATGTGGGAAGAATAATTGTCGGTAAGCCTCTGTACTGGACCTAAATTCTCAAATTTTCTCCTCGTGGTCAATACGCGAGATGTATATGGGGGGAAGTAAAAAGGTCTGACTCCTCCTGAAAAATATGGTCCCGAAATTTCAGTATTAAATCTCCCAGTGATGCACAACATCTCTCTTGTAATGTTTGCCAGTGGAGTTTGTTTAGCATCTCCGCAACGCTCTCTCGCCAGCTAAACGATCCCGTGACGAAACGCACCGCCCTTCGTTGGATCTTTTCTAGTCTGATAGGCATCCCACACAGATGAACAATATTCAACAACCCGGCAAACAAGTTCGTGGATGAGTTACATTTCCTTAAGATTCTTCCGATGAATCTGAGTCTTCTGTCTGCTTTCCCCATTATCTGTTTTATATGGTCTTTCCATGGTCTTGCTCCGGATATTTACGTCTAGATATTTTACGGAAGACGCTGTCTACAGCTGTTTGTCATCAATAGTGTAGCTGTACAGTAGTGGAATTATTTTCCTATGCATGCGCAGTATGGTACAATCTTCTGGCGTTGCCTCTTTGGTAGAAGCAGCTGCATCATCTGTGAATAGGCTTAAAGAGCCTCTGACGTATTTTACTAGATCATTTATATATATTGTGAATAGCAACGGTCCTATCACACTTCCCTGTGGTACTCAAGATATTAATTTTACATCTGTCGCTTTACTTCCGTTAAGAGCGACGTGTTGAGTTCTACCTGAAAGAAAGTCCTTAATCCAATGGTAGATCGGCTCCGATACGTAAGTACTAAAATCTCGTTAGTAATCGTCACAATCGAACAAAAACATAGACTTGTGCTTTTCTACGATAATAGTTTGGATGAATAGTGTAGTGGATGTCGAAGTGGTTATAAGCAAGAACAAGACACTAACAGTACCCAGTGCCCTCTTGGGAAGCAATACAAGATAATGCACCCTATCGTGCATAATATTTTACTTTGTTCCTCACCTCACAGTGCACCTGACCCATGTAATATAGCTGCTGGGAGAAAAATTTCCTTCGTGGATGATATCGACACTAATATAACAGGTAAAATACCAGAGCTCCTTATAGGAAAGGCCAATCACATCGTCACTGATGTACATAATAAGGTAATAAGCAATACTTTGCCACTTAGCATAAACAAAACATTAGACCATGGAACTGAGTTTGAAGACGGAAAATAATGTAGTAATAATTCAACAGATTTTGTAACAAACGTAAAAGTTAGGGATGGATATAAAATATGAACTGAAGTGGACTGAGTGCACAACGATGCTAGCAAAGGGAATGTATACATGCAAAACGACAGAGTTTTGGTATCAGTGCCACTGGGTTCGAAAGTTAATTTCATGCTTTTACCAATCTGTCTTCATTGGTGAACATATTTTATCTGTCTGCCTGATGTAATTATGTGTGCACATTCGAGAAGCTATCATACGTCATTACTGAGTTACGAAAACAAAGAAAAATAGAATTAGCGAAACTCATACGGTGGTATATTTCTGCACGTGTCAGTGCTAATCCAAATGCGCCTTGGTAATAAGTCATTCAATAATCATTTGAAGAGCTACAATGAAATTTGTTAATTCCTGTATAATTCATGGTTACACGCTTACTTTACATTTATTTCAAACGAAAACACCTTACAATTCTATATGAAAATAATTAGGACGTATCTGCGACCGTGAGAGCTCATATTGCATGTCATTTCGTGAGAAAAATCTCTCGGTCGATTGATTTTTATGCCTCATACCACATTTCCTAAGCAGCTGCCCTTGGTTGGATAACCAAGATCAGTACAGACAGCTAATTTGCAGTGATGACCACATATCAGACTGCTCTACGAGAAGGAGATTGGTCAGCGTCTTAAGAAGCTGGCTAAGCTCCACGACGGAAAAGAGGTTATCCTCAGCTCTTGTCGTTCGTATTGGTTTACCGCGACCGACAATCGAGAGCATCATCCATCATTTAAACATTGCAGCCGCCCACCAATCACATGAGGAAAAAAAGGCTCATATATGAGGTACGACGTGGACTACTTGACACAAGATGTAAGACACTGTTCGTGGTTCAGTTAGGAATGTCTCCTTTACTCTCACCTACTTCTAGGTAGTGGGCTGCTATTGATCTCAACGTAGTGCTACAACCATGCAAGTCTACACGTTCGAACAACTGGCAGCAAGGGTAAAACAACCGCAAAAGGAGCAACGATAAACCGTAATAAATCTCACCAGGGAGAAAAACTTTGATGGGGCGAAATCACTTCTGGAAAAAAGAGTAATTTTGGCACCATGCGACCGTATGAAAGTTTTGATTGGTCGTCTATCTACCAACCTGTTACTTGCAAATAAATTGTTGTTGTCAAGAAACTGTTCTGCAGAATAAAGCTCGTCAGCCCCCAGGTTAGATGCATAAATTAAGTCACTGTTCGTAGGACCTCTGAAAGCGTGGTTTGTGTGTTAAGATTTTGCTACGCTTATGTCTAGACGAATCAAACACATTTGTCACTAATATGCTGAAAATCTCCAAGCAGGAATTTGAGGTGAAAAACAATTTTCACAACTCACTATTTTACGATTTAACAAAATTGAGTCGATTCACTTTAAAAAAATCAGAGTTCATTTGGCATAAGTTTTAAATTATAGCTGCACAATAAGAAAGTAGTACAAAGTAGTTCAAATTACAAGTTCAGGCCACTAGACAATAATCGCCGCGAAGTTTCTGGGTTCACACTACTTCTCCTAACATGAATTATAAGAAATTTACGAGTTTATTTATTCAGGTTTGAATATAATTATTCAGGCTTGAATATCACAAGTCCCCGTTTCAACACTTAGAAATTTTTCGACGCTATCGAAAGGCGACCTGCATATGGTTCAGGAATGTCAGGTGTCTATTCTACCCGCAGTTCTCAAAACAGAATGCCTCCAACAGACCACTAGCAAGATGGCTGCCGACTATTTAAGCTCTGGGCTGTCATGAGTCAAGTTCATACGCTCCCGTCTTCCGGAACAGACATAAAAATCATTAATGTTATGCTACGCATATTTATGATACATCGCTTTGTATGCATAGTTCATCAGCTTTCCATAGATGTTCTTGGTTTTATACTAAATGAAGTGTTTTGTTCAGCAATTAAGTTTAAGTTGTGGTAAAATTGCTTTTAGCTTTTTTGCCGCTAAAAATATATAAACAAACGAAACTAAGAATATTCATACATTTCTGTCTTTAAGAACTTCCAGCGTGCAGGAGTAGCTGTGGGTCAACAAAGTCTGTTAATAAGTACAACGAGAAACCAACGGAAAGCAGCAAATTTTACTTTATTCTTCACTCGATGAGTAGTTTCGGGTCGAGACCCACTTTCAAATCATCGTGACACAGTCAAAAATGTTACTTAAGAAGATGTGAAAACCATGTAAAGAATGTACAACGAACAGTCTCAGCTCATACAGTTAACTGCTTGCTAAAATTATAATCTGATAATGTTCTGTGAAAACTATTTATAGAGAATTTGTGAAATCATTAATTTTCAAAGTTCATTCTAGACACAAAAACTTTGGCAATATAAGACTTAAGAACTACTGGGTGGTTACAATTAAAGTGGAGCTACTCGGGGAATACCAGGGTTGGCTGTACTATCACACGGAAGCGAAACTTGGTCGAAATGATAATTTGTTAATGAAGGATCAATTTACGATGGATAAAAATAGTTCCAATTTTGGCCACCATGGTCAAATCTGGGACTATACTCCAGCATTTCAACGTCTCCGGTCCTCATGTAGAACAAATTGTGTAAGCATGTAAGTAGCTGTTAATAATAGAATCAGCATCATGTTTTTCACTCTTGTCAGATGTTTTCTGCCCACGTGACTTTCGTAAACTACTACATGTGGAAACATTTCTATACCGCGTTCCCGCACCCAGGCGCCAGATTTGTACCTGTTATCCAAAGCAGGAACTAATTTCTTTTTGCAGTTAAATCGGTTCTGCATTAACGCACTAGTATACCCACCAAGTGGCACTGCCGTATGATGATTACAGCCCTCATTGAACCATTGTGAGTAGCTACACTTTATTTATTAACACACCGTATTTTTCCAATAGAGAGTGCGTTTTTACCCAAGTATGTACCTTATTTTGGTCGTTATAACCGTGTTACTGTCTCCTCAGTAAGTAGTGTGGTTCAGATTTTATTGCATTTATCTTATTTAATAGTTATGCCGATTATCCAGTTGAGTCAGTGCATTTATCCTCTCTGCGTCTCTTGCCAACTATTTATTCAATATGCTCGTACCTTCGTTAACAGCCTATAATGGGGCACCGTGTCAAATGCTTTCCGGAAATCTAGAATTATGCCATCAGCCAGTTGCTCTTCGTCCATACTTCGCAGAATATCGTGTGAGAAGAGGACAAACTAAGTTTCGCGCGAACAGTGCTTTCTAAAACTATGCTGATTCGTGGACATAAGCTCCTCAGTCACAAGTAAGTTATTATATTCGAACTGAGGATATGTTCAAGGAATTTGCAGCAAAAAGAAGTTAGCGATGGTTTGGAGTAATGTTAATTCACCGAACGGTAGCGTCCCTCCCCACAGGTAAGTGTCACGATGAGGATGAACAGGTTAGAGAATGGGAATACAGTGTATCAGACCAGCCGTATGTTCTTAGCAGGCAGAACACAGCAAGTTATTTAATTACAAATGTTTAAGCCTCCTCCTCTATTTTCTAATTGAACTAGGTAGGAAATATCACAAACCTGACGCTATATTATGAAGAGAAAAAAAAACACACTTATAAAATACCAGTCCCAGAAATTCACCCTGCGCGAAAATTTTGGTCGTAATTCTGATAACACCGGGTCATGTACTTCTGAAAGTATAGCTTTTAATCTTCCACACGCAGCAATTATCTTTCACTCGCTCTGCTCCACTGCAGGTGCCTAATGTCCGAAGGCAGTGTACTATACAGTGTACTTCGAGGAATGCGAAGATGAGGGAATAAGAGAGAGGAGTTAGGCACGTCTGTTCAACGTGTTTTGAAATCTTGTTCGAGAATACATGCTATTATTCGTGAAAAACAGTAAGTAATATGAGTATCTAACATGCCAACTTCCCGTACATATAAGTTCTATATTATTTCTCGAATTGGTATTCCGCAATTATAAAGGCATCAAAATCAAAACAATAAACCTAAGTGACTAGAAAACTATTATGAAGTAAATGATTTTCTATCTACAATTTACATGCCAATCATCTTGAAGATTAGTGTATCCCCTGCACGTATACTTTATCAGTGCTAACTTTAAAATCAAAGGAAAGAAAAGCACGACACTTATGTTAATAATCAGGTAGCGCTATGCTACTTATTTAGTGACATACTTATTCGTCTCATTCATTAAGACTGCATTTGTGAGCAGCAACATAATAACGTTCAGTGGAAAGATATCTTTTGCACCAGCTACAGGTTAGAAAACGCTCACTTTGGCACAATGAACACAGCGTGTTATCAATGTCTCAGCAGTACTTCACAGATTTCTTACACACCGAAATGTGCAGTACTTCGCGCTCGAGCACTATGTGTCTGCAATGGACGGATAAACGACTTCTAAGCAAGGAAGTTTAAAAGCTGTACTTTCAGAAGTAGCTACAAGAACTGTGGAGCCCTAATTATTGCGTGGGATCGATTGCCGTAGCTGATATTTCGGAAGTGTGCTTTGTTCTCCTTAAAATATGACGACGGTTCTGTGTAACAGGCAGTCAAATGAAAAGGAGACAGGCGGGAAAAAAGTAAGTAAAATGTTTATCAATTCATTAGTAATCACAAAAACTGTTAACACATTTATACCAGTCTTAAACAAGGCGGTCAGTGCCTGTATGGAAAAATATTTGTAGCATGATTGTACTCATGCGTCCATTTCTTCGCCCGAAGCAAATCGGTAGTCGTTGTAAGTAGGCTGTTTAGGTTTTTTTATTGGTAACGCCGCCGCCACGTAGCGCTCTGTATGAAAATCACTCGCTGTGCCGTGTGCAGTCTGTGGCTGGTTTTCATTGTTGTCTGCCATTGTAGTGTTGGGCAGCGGCAGCTGGATGCTAACAGCGCGTAGCGTTGCGCAGTTGGAGGTGAGCCGCCAGCAGTGGTGGACGTGGGGAGAGAGATTGCGGAGTTTTGAAATTTGTAAGACAGGATGTCATGAACTATGATATATATTTTGACTGTTACGGTACATACACTGTTTGTTCTCTATTAAAATCTTTCATTTGCTAACTATACCTATCAGTAGTTAGTGCCTTCCGTAGTTTGAATCTTTTATTTAGCTGGCAGTAGTGGTGCTCGCTGTATTGCAGTAGTTCGAGTAACAAAGATTTGTTGACATTTCGATTCGATTTTATGTAATTCAGTAGTTAAATCTTCACGTGTTTGTTCAAGCGTATGTTCCACTGAGTCCAACTTTTGAAGCTTTTGCTCCATTGCGTCTAACTTTTGCTGTGTTTGTCTCTGATTTTGTTCCATTGTGTCTAACTTTTGAAGATTTTGTTCCATTGTGTCTAACTTTTGAAGCTTTTGCTGTGTTTGTCTCTGATTTTGTTCCATTGTGTCTAACTTTTGAAGATTTTGTTCCATTGTGTCTAACGTTTGAAGCTTTTGTCCCATTTGTTTCTGATTCTGTTCCTTTTGTTGCATTAATTGCAATATATCTGTTTTTCTATGGTTTTTGGCAGTGAATTTTCACCGGCAACATTTACATTTTGACATGCAGAAAATGTGTCTTGACTCATTTGAGGAAACGGTGAGGGCCCATAACCTAAGTCTACAGTATTTGCAATATTGTGTTCTGTCATTCCGGATACCTGAGGCGAGCTGTTGCCGACTGATCGATCGATAATTGTTCCCTGTTCACTACTTGTTTCATTGTCTACACCATTATTTGCCGCCCGCTCCATTTCCCTATGCACAATTACCAAATTACTACTTCGAATGTCTGTTAATTCACTACACAGTGGTGCTGATAAGCGACGCTCGTCGTCACTATTATTTCTCAGTTTACTTTGGAGCCTAGTGTTACGTTTTTCACACGCCATTATTGTCACAATATTTCACACGATAACACATAACAGCACTATTTGAAGAGCAAAAATAAGAGAACACATTAACATAGCACTGAAAATAATATCTAGTTAATTGCAAGCGAAGCTGCGAAATACTTGGTGCAAATCTACATGCATGCCACAACTGTTTTACTGTACAACAATGAAAAACTACACCTACAAAGGAGATTCTCTCTATGATTACGCGCTAGCAATAAACAAAGTCTACATTAACTACACAAACTACAAGAAAAAATCAGAAGAATCCAGTGAGGTATCCTTGGCTAAGGGTCGACATATGAAGCATCCCCTGTGAAAAATTATACACGACTGTGCTTAAACTGACACACAATATTTTTAGCGCAACGCAATCTGAGTTTCAATAATCCCTACAAAAGAATGGCCCTGACTAACATTAACCTATACCTTTCACAAATCACTTACCTCACAAAAAATCTTTGTTACTCGAACTACTGCAATACAGCGAGCACCACTACTGCCAGCTAAATAAAAGATTCAAACTACGGAAGGCACTAACTACTGATAGGTATAGTTAGCAAATGAAAGATTTTAATAGAGAACAAACAGTGTATTTACCTTAATAGTCAAAATATATATGATAGTTCATGACATCCAGTCTTACAAATTTCAATACTCCGCCATCTCTCTCCCCACGTCCACCACTGTTGGCGGCTCACCTCCAACTGCGCAACGCTACGCGCTGTTAGCATCCAGCTGCCGCTGCTCAACACTACAATGGCAGACAACAATGAAAACGAGCCACAGACTGCACACGGCACAGCGAGTGATTTTCATACAGACCGCTACGTGGCGGTGGCGTTACCCATAAAAAAACCTAAACAACCTACTTACATCGTGAATGTTTTTCCTTAGGGCACCAAAAATATGGAGATTGCGTGAGAAGAGATCGGGACTTCGTGAAGGTTGTGTATGGGCTTCCGAACGAATCTTCTGCAACGTAATAGTAACAACCTTGACAATATTATCCGCAACAGACTGATACTGCTTGTCTACATTCCAGGCCTCCTGGACTTGATGGTGCCCTTCAATTTTTGCCACCGTAGGCCGATGGAGAAGCTGCGCTACATTGGACTTTACCGTATCATGTCGTAGAGTGGCCACGCCCCGTGTGTATTTCCCGGCAGTTATCCGTTTAGGACCTCTCCCTATAGCTCTTATAAATACTAGCTGCAGCACACCAGGCCTACTTTAGTAACTTTAAACCTCAGCCAGATGGCGGCGTAACATAGGAAAACATATTATGCACACTCATCACTATAGAAATAGTCTCTGTTGATCCATTGTGGACGTCGGACATGGACTGGCCAAATATTGAACAAAGAAATTCTCCAAACAGCAATACAGATTGAGAAGTTATTTTATTTTATTTTCACTACCAGCAATTTAGTATGTCATCTTCAGGCTCCATATGCACCTCTAAATAATTATCGATATTTGCATACTGGTGCCACGTGTTCCTGGATGTCGTCAATTGTTACCTCAAGTGCTTCCTTGGAACACTTGACTCCGACCAATCTGTGCAGCTGACGACTGATTATTTCTATTCTTAAAACACGCTTCACAGCTGCTGATTGACAACAACGAATAAAATTTGGGAGTCCGTTTTTCAAAGTTCTCAGTCACTGTTATTGAAACGTATCTCCACAAACAACACTGGCATTTACACCTGTTGCCGATTTTATTTGTCGTATGGAACATGTCATTTCCTGTTTCTCCACACGCGATGAGCTAGGTTAAATGGGGAGCGAAACCACCATCGATGCTCCACCAAAGACAAACATGAAAAAAAAAGGGCTGGCACCTGAGACGCTCTGACCCTTAATTAGTCATTTTATCTGCAGATAAAAGGAATACCTCCGTAATACTTCCGCTGTCAGAGAGCAACAGCAAATTGATCACCTTACCCAAGGACCCTGAAAACACGATATCAAAAGGACATAAAAGCAACAGTGATAAAAGGAATACCGTCGAACTGCTTACCAGAAGTTTAAAAACAAGACCATCCTCTACAGTCTCTTATAAGCAACATAGGCCCACTGGCATACCAGCTGGCCAAACACCAAACGACAATGTAAATGGCAGCGGTATATCAGGTACATTTCATTCAGTGAATCACTACGCCTTATGGAGGACTTTGATATTTTCTCCCTCTTCATAAGGATACCATGTTCGGACACCTTCCAGCAAATCAGGGATATGTGCAACCCCACAAAGACGAACTTTCTCGAAGGTGTCCTCGGATCTAATTATTTCTCTTCGCTGGTGACTATTATGATCAATCGGATGGCATCTCCACTGTCTGCCGTCAGCCTAGATTTCGCGCAAGCCTCTGGAGAAAGCTACACTGAAGCCCACATGGTTCTTCGTATGTGTTGATGACACAATTGTGGAGTGGCCAAAGTGAGGGAAAACGCTCCAGGAGTTCTTCCAACATTAAACACCTCTACATCCAAGTTGTAAAATCACCATGGAGGTGACGAACTTCTATTTTTCGACGTCCTTGTCAAACTCAGAGCGAATTGCACCATGGATACAGAATGTACAGGGAAGTCACTCACACTGGCAATCCTCTAGGAGCCAATAACCTTCACACAATGAGAAGTGTAGCGCACATTGATCCACAGTGCTAGTGCAGTACCGAAGAGAGCCTTCGGGAGCTCTAACAATCTAACAACGTATTGAGTGCAGATACGGCGAGAGAAAACTCTGACGAGCTTTCAGGCAGAGCGTTTCCAACAAATACACTATGAGATCAAAAGTATCCGGACACCTGGCTGAAAATGACTTACAAATTCGTGGCGCCCTCCATCGGTTATGCTGGAATAGAATATGGTGTTGGCAGACCATTAGCCTTGATCACAGCTTCCACTCTCGCAGACATACGTCCAGTCAGGTGCTGAAAGGTTTCTTGGGGAATGGCAGCCCATTCTACACGAAGTGCTGCACTTAGGAGGGGTATCGATGTCGGTCGGTGAGGAATGACACGAAGCAGGCGTTCCAAAACATCAAAAAGTTTTCTGGTCAGTACTCTGTGCAGGCCAGACCATTAAAGGGGTTTTGTTGTAGTGTAACCACTCCGCCACAGGACGTGGATTGTGAACAGGTGCTCTATCGTGTTGAAAGATGCAATCGCCATCCCCGAATTGCTTTTTAACAGTGGGAAGCAAGAAGGTTCTTAGAACATCGGTGTAGGCCTGTCTGTGAGAGTGCCACACAAAAAAACTGGTGGTGTAAGCCCTCTCCATGAAAAACACCGCTCCTGTATTTTACTCTTGGAACTACACGCGCTGCCAGATGACGTTCGCCGGACATTCGCCATACCCACACCCTGCCATTGGATCGCCACACTGTGTACCGTGATTCCACACAACGCTTTTCCACTGTTCGGTCGTCCAGTGTTTACGCTCCTTGCACAAAGTGAGGCGTCGTTTGCCTTTACCGGCGTGATGCGTGGCTCATGACCAGCCCCTCGACCATGAAATCCAAGTTCTCTTACCTCCAACCGTTTTGTCATAGTACTTGCAGTCGATCCTGATGTAGTTCGGAATTCCTGTATGATTGTCTGGATAGATGTCTGCCTATTACAAATTACGAACCTGTTCAACTATCGGCAATCCCTGTCAGTCAACAGACGATGTCGACCGGTACGATTTTGTAATGTACGTGTCCCTTCACGTTTGCAATTCACTATCACATCGGAAGCAGTGGACCTAGGAATGTTTAGGAGTGTGGAAATGTCGTGTACAGTCGTATGACACAAGTGACACTCAATCACCTAACGACGTTAGAAGTTCGTGAGTTCCGCGGAGCGCCTAATTCTGATCCCTCACGTGTCCAATGAATGCATTGGTCACTGATATGGTGTACCTGACATTAGGTGGCAGTACAATCTGCCACAATACGAAAAAAGTATGTTTTTGTGGGCGTTAGGATACTTTTGATCACATAGTATAGGACGGGATGAGGGGGAATGGCGGATCTGCTGTACGCCAGAAAAGTATCGGACAAAACCGTCAGAATCCTGGCGCAGCGTGGTCCGTCCACCTCCGAAACCGCGAGCACTACTTGGTGTGGTGAAAGAGGACATGGGACTCCGTAAGCCGGGTGCCTTCCATATTCCATGCTACTGCGGTAAAATATACGTAGGATATACAGACGGTGCCCTATGCGGACAGTAGAAGGAAGGTGCCTGGAGTAGAGGGTACACATGTGACTCAAACAACCCAGTGAAACAATGTTCGTAAAACACTACTTAGCTGCAGAGAATTCGACGGAATACTGGCTACGAAAAAAAAACGCACTACTATGAAATTCTTAGAATTGCAATGAGAGGAAGGCCGGTAGGTTTGAAGTACATCTACAGACAAAAAAAATTATTATAGTATGCAAATGCATGGTTTTGTGGCCATAGGCACTGATAAAATTTTCACGGTCTTCCCGACGGGTAGAGTTCTATAAAATCCAAAAATGGAATTCAATCCACTTGACACCACAGGAAGGTAGAGAGACTTTTATTGAAAGATTTAGATATCAGGAAAATTGGATGATGTATTCAAGATTAAGAGCTTCACAAACTGAGCATATCAATTACGCGTGGGTCCCACCTCTGACCGTCATCCAAGCAGTTTTTCGGCTTGGCATTGATAAAGTTGCTGGATGTCCTCCTGAGGGATATTGTGCCAGATCAGTCTGCGCATTAGATCTTCAGAACCTTGAGATGGTTTGCAGCCCTTCCCTTAGCTCTTCAATCGTTCTCAGTTAGGGAGAGATCTGCTGCATCGCTGGTTAAGGTATGGTTTGGCAAGCAAGAAGACAGGCCCTAGGACCTTTCGTCGTATGAGGACGGGCATTGTATGGCTTTCCACGAAAGGTGAATATCGCATAAGCACCATTGTGCTTTAAGAGTGCCGCGGATGGCAAGAAAAGGGGTCATTCTATGAAATAAAGTGCCACCGCGGATGATAACTCCTCTTTGTCAGGGCGTAGGGCGCCCAGTAAGGTTGGTGATATTCCATCTTGGGTGTCTCCAGACACGTCCTCGCTGGTCATCGGTCTGGGTTCGAAACGGGACTCATCTATAAAAGTAGTTCTACTCCCGCCAATGTGATGCCA
This sequence comes from Schistocerca gregaria, assembly GCF_023897955.1. Lineage (NCBI taxonomy): Eukaryota > Metazoa > Arthropoda > Insecta > Orthoptera > Acrididae > Schistocerca > Schistocerca gregaria. Next base: position 516,976,749 of record NC_064926.1, on the reverse strand, counting down.
CCTGGGGGCGCTCCCGATACCGGTGACACCACGCTGATGGTCGCCAGACATTCGCCCGATAACCATGAGTGGTGGTCTGGGGTGTCATTTCTTTCCACAGCAGGACCATTTATCTTGTCATCCGTGACATCCTTACATCACAGTGACATTCTATGTCTCGTTTTGTTGCCCTCCATGGCAAGCCATCTTGGAATTATATTTCAGGAAGATAACGCCCACCGGAATATTGCGAGCGTTTCTACTGCTTTCCTCCCTGATTGCCAAATCCTACCTCTGTTCTGTCATTTGCTGACAAGGTATGTATGCTACTAGATTTGAGTACAAAAATATTACTGTACTGTCAATTATTAGAAATGGCTTCAGGTTCATCACTTGGTACGTCTCTTTTCGTTCTAGAGGTTCTGTTGTACTTCTATTGATTCATGGACTATCGAAGATTTCATAATGTTGCAGTTAATACATTCTTTTCGTCACATTTTTCAAAAACTTAGCAAATGTTTCATTTTAGAATTGACGCTAAGCTCACTGCAAATATCCCAGAGAGCATTTTAAAGTTTTATCCAAAGTTTCCTTTTCATTTCTCTTTAATGACCATCATTGTTTTCTCTGAGTATTTCTGTACTGTTCATGCAGCTAAGTAATGCAGTATGACTTACTGTGTATCATGATCTGAGCCTACATTTTCAAACGACACAATTGCGTTTGTCTAAGTCCCGCTTTTAGATTGAACTCATTATTTATCAGTGTACTATTATCTTGAGCTACCTTTGGCAAAATATATGGCATATTCAGTTTTAAGTGGGTATTACATTTGGTAAATAAGTTTTTTGCGTTAGCTACTATTATGAAATTGTCATTAAACTGATCACTTATTAGTGATATCCTCTTTCTACCCGACAGACAGCACAATTATCTATCACAAGTGTACAGGAAACCTTTCCACCTACTGAGTGTGTTCCTGTATACTCTAACAGTATCAAGTACTACATTATAAAATAACAAAAACATGATGTTATAAGCAGACCTAGCCTGATTGCTTAACGTTTTTATAAACACCTAATGGTTTTCTGTTCCAGTAGTGATAAGGTGCTGAGTCACACAAATGTTATCAATGTACTTCCCACTGAGAGGTCAGCAGGTTAAACCAACACCTCATTTATTTTATGTTTATTCTCGCAGAAGCTGATATCCCACTTCCCTCTAACCTTATATGTTGAAATGGGAGTCGTTATTTACGTTTAATATTATTTGATTTCTGAACTGTTTGCAAAGGAGGCTTATGACCTTACCCTGCAGAAGCTACAGGAAGTAGCATATGTGTGATTGTGGACCGCATTATTCTACTCAAAGATGTAACTAGATGTCTCTCTTCGTACAAAATATTAGTTCTTGGATTTTGCACTGTTTGTTACACCAGCATAATGCATATTACCGAATATGGTATTCCAATGCAGCAAATGTTACCTTCTTGGAGGATTTGAGTAAATTGACGGTGAGTGGCCTGAATTTAATATAACAGTAGAAACCAGAAAGATAAGAGATTGAAATTTGGGAAATATCTTAGGTAACAAAGTTTACTTAAATGAAATAAAATACGGTCGCCAGCCTGAATAGGGATAGTAATATGAACGTTACTCTTAAAGAATCGGTATTGAATTTTGACAAAAGATAGCTACCAATACTTCATTCCCAGTGAAGTGCAATGAAACACTACTATAATCAGTTAAGTTGGTATGGCGAATACCAGCAGTTATAAATAGTATGTGCAAGCTCTCACAGGAACTATTGACACTTTATCTAGTCTCAACAGTAATACTATGTCATATATATCTATTATCAAATGTTGTGAAAGACAGTACTAAACAAAAATTGGCCATGGACATAGTCCTGCTTCAATAGTTACTTTTCATATAGTACAAAGATAATTATAAGTCACTTGCACCAGGATTCTTACACTCTCTATGAAACAATTTTATTTGTGTTTTATATAATAAAAGCAATAACAGTAACTTTATTTTTCATAGGCAAAGACTTAGGTGGGAGCCCTCAAACTGTCATCTACATCTACATGACTACTCTGCAATTCACATTTAAGTGCTTGGCAGAGGGTTCATCGAACCACAATCATACTATCTCTCTACTATTCCACTCCCGAACAGCGAGCGGGAAAAACGAACACCTGAACCTTTCTGTTCGAGCTCTGATTTATTTTATTTTAATGATCATTCCTACCTATGTAGGTTGGGCTCAACAAAACATTTTTGCATTCGGAAGAGAAAGTTGGTGACTGAAATTTCGTAAAAAGGTCTCGCCGCGACGAAAAACGTCTATGCTGTAATGTCTTCCATCCCAACTCGTGTATCATATATGCCACACTCTCTCCCCTATAACGTGATAATACAAAACGAGCTGCCCTTTTTTGCACCCTTTCGATGTCCTCCGTCAATCCCACCTGGTAAGGATCCCACACCGCGCATCAATATTCTAACAGAGGACGAACGAGTGTAGTGTAAGCTGTCTCTTTAGTGGACTTGTTGCATCTTCTAAGTGTCCTGCCAATGAAACGCAACCTTTGGCTCGCCTTCCCTACAATATTATCTATGTGGTCCTTCCAACTGAAGTTGTTCGTAATTTTAACACCCACTTACTTAGTTGAATTGACAGTCTTGAGAATTGTACTATTTATCGAGTAATCGAATTCCAACGGATTTCTTTTGGAACTCATGTGGATCATCTCACACTTTTCGTTATTTAGCGTCAACTGCCACCTGACACACCATACAGCAATCTTTTCTAAATCGCTTTGCAACTGATGCTGGTCTTCGGATGACCTTACTAGACGGTAAATTACAGCATCATCTGCGAACAGTCTAAGAGAACTGCTCAGATTGTCACCCAGGTCATTTATGTAGATCAGGAACAGTAGGGGTCCCAGGACGCTTCCCTGGGGAACACCTGATATCACTTCAGTTTTACTCGATGATTTGCCGTCTATTACTACGAACTGCGACCTTCCTGACAGGAAATCACGAATCCAGTCGCACAACTGAGACGATACCCCATAGCTCCGCAGCTTTATTAGAAGTCGCTTATGAGGAACGGTGTCAAAAGCTTTCCGGAAATCTAGAAATACGGAATCAACTTGAGATCCCCTGTCGATAGCGGCCATTACTTCGTGCGAATAAAGAGCTAGCTGCGTTGCACAAGAGCGATGTTTTCTGAAGCCATGCTGATTACGTGTCATTAGATCGTTCGCTTCGAGGTGATTCATAATGTTTGAATACAGTATATGCTCCAAAACCCTACTGCAAACCGACGTCAATGATATAGGTCTGTAGTTAAATGGATTACTCCTACTACCCTTCTTGAACACTGGTGCGACCTGCGCAATTTTCCAATCTGTAGGTACAGATCTATCGGTGAGCGAGCGGTTGTATATGAGTGCTAAGTAGGGAGCTGTAGTATCAGCGTAATCTGAAAGGAACCTAATCAGTATACAATCTGGACCTGAATACTTGCCCGTATCAAGCGATTTGAGTTGCTTCGCAACCCCTAAGGTATCTACTTCTAAGAAACTCATGCTAGCAGATGTTCGTGTTTCAAATTGTGGAATATTCCATTCGTCTTCCCTGGTGAAGGAATTTCGGAAAACTGCGTTCAATAACTCCGCTTTAGCGGCACAGTCGTCGATAACAGTACCATCGGCACTGCGCAGCGAAGGTATTGACTGCGTCTTGCCGCTTGTGTCTTTCCAGTTTTTCTTACGGAAAGTACACAAAACTCTAGAATTACTTAATAATGCAATTAGTAAATTTATTGTTCAAGAATGTTTCTTCATATTACGCAACACTACTGTGGAGAGTCTCAACTGAACATTACACTAAAGTACACTTAACACACTTTTCTCAGACGATTTTTAAGATGCAAATTTACGTATTACTCTTTCACAAATTTCACTCACCTTGCAGGACTTTGAAAACAATTAATTCCGGTGATCTTTCAAACAGGTCCTTAAGCGTAACTTTAAATTCATTTTACTCTAACCAACCTCAAAATAACGTGCTTCCTTTTATCATTAGCGTAACTAGTAATTTTCACTGACAGGGTTAAATGCAGTTAATCATTGAAGCACAAATACTTCTAATTAATGCAAATCAGACATTATGGAGGTTTTCATAAACGCAATACTAATTACCTCCCTTGATGTCAATGAAACCCACAGTATTTCTACACATCTTGTTGCTTTCGGAATTAAGCAACACCAACAATCACTTATTTTCAACCGTTTTTCACTTAGAGGATACTAGCATGTTAGTAATAATGTAAAATTGTCCTCAGAGGTATAATGAGAGGAACCAATTCAGGGGTCAGACAAACAGTTAAACATTATTTGCCTTATTATTGCAAATTAATTCTACTGGTTCATACTTTGAAATAAACCTGATCTGTTAGATTTTGATGAAGTGACGGCGCAATATTGGTGGCGAGTACATGGTGGCTACCTGGTCTTTCCTCTGAATGTAATTTGCTCTGTTACTTTCTTCTTAGCGACGAAATTACCAGCTTTAGAGCCTTTTTCAATAACAGAGCACCATTTTAGCGTCATACACACATTCGAGACCTTTTCATATCAATCCAGTTAGCTACCGACTGACTGGGCTCTCTCACTTGGCGCCCAGACTGAGCGCCACATCCACCTTTTCCTAGCGCGCGAACTCACTTCGGTTGCAGATGGGAAGTACTGTTGGTTTTCATTTTATGCAGTACAAGTCCCTAGGTATGAACCAGCTTGTACTTAGATGTAAATAAACATCTTTTTTAAAATCTTTATATTTAAATACATTAACATGTCAACACAAAAGCCACATAATAGAATATCATTTCCCTCAAATAAATACAAAGAATTTAAATAGTAAACAGAAAACATTTTACACAACTTTCCACTTCATTAGATCAAAGACATTACACAGTTAAAAATACGACATTGAACAGAATTAATCAGTGCAAAATATTTACAATATTTATTATGGTGTTAAATGTTGTGTCTAAGCCTCACCGCCTTTCTCTATCTTATCTTGATCAGGATAGAAGAGACGAGAAGTATATAGTGTAACCGACGGAAATGTCACTCCATTTGTTATCAGTGCTCTGGAACATAGATACGCTCAACCTGGAAGTAAAGCATCATAGGTAAGCGCAAGAAATGAAGGCATAACTTGCCTTTGTCATTTGTCAAACAACGGTTACATTATAGTCTTGTTCCGTAGCGCAGGAAATGCCAGTGCAAATAAGGGACACGATAACAGTCTCACAGAAGTTCTTTTTCTCCCGTCGCATGGTTCTACGTCCGTAGCGGAACAGGCATTGGTTTGCTTCATTAAAACTTCTAGCAGATGCTGTTGGGCCTATAATCGTAGCAGCCGTCACTTCCGGTTGTTCTGGCATTCGCCCTGTGGCCGTTTCCTTCTCATTTCCGCAGCTGTTTTGTCCACCATTCAACTGAAAACCCAGAGAAAGCCTAGCTGCGTACATCACACATTCAAATCCAAAATCCGTATCATTAAAACTTCTGGCAGAAAAATATAACCAAAGCATTGTAATGCCACTGGAGCTTTATGAGACAGCATCTTAGCCCACATTAAACACAATGACAGTTAAACTTCAGGATAAAGGGTATTTTTGGTTGCATTAGTTCGGGATTATTCTGGTACATTTGTTGTTGTATTTATGAGTACGAAGACTGTTAGGTACGGGTCTCCACGAGTAGGTTGGACCTGGCTGCAAATTATGTACGATTTGCATAATCACAGCACTTTACAAAGAGTGTCAAATACGTAAAGTTTAAAGTATCCCTCCGAAAATTTGTAGCCTCGTTTGTGACTAGGTGATGATGTTAGTGCTCCTTTAATTAGTCATCCGTCAATGATACACACTTTTCTAACGCTGAACGACTTGGCGGACACCTTAGTTTTACAAATTTTCGATTTGACGTCTCAAGAAACGTTCAAACTTGAAAATAACCTCGTTGTATTTATGGAAACGCGTGCCCTCACTGATTTTTGCAACGGAGGAAGGAGGAAAAAGAAGTTACTGTCGTTCATGATAATGGGAGGTGGAAACTGAATTGCACAAAATCTAGTAGCCTAGAGAAGCGGGACGTGAAACTGTATCCTGCGCAGAAATAGATGAGGCGTTTCCGTGGAGAGAAACCACATCCTAGGACTGCTTCCTGCTGTGCTTGATCTCGACAGCTTCCTGTGGCCTCTTCAGGAGATTTTGTTAACGCGTTTCTGTGGCGACTGCAACCTACACGCATAATCTGTTGGTATCGCACTTTAGCAGTCTCCCCAAACACCATCACCATGGCCGATGGTGACTGGGTCTTCTCCTCCTTCAGCTGTGGTGAATCCACTCGTTTGCACCATATGCTTTGGTCTCAGGGCATGGTGATACACCAGAATTCATCCTTAGTGATTAGATTACTGAAGCAGTAACTTTGCTGCTGCTACTACAGTCGACGGACTTTTTGAATGGAAGTGAAAAGTTAGAGATTCAGCACCTTGCGACCTTTGTCAAGTTGAAAGTGTCTTGAAAAAGTTTTAAAACTCAATATCACGTTTTCGACTCTCACCTCAATAGGGCTTTGATCGTATTCCTCTAAGCATTCACGTCTATTGAATGTAACGTAATACAATTAATATTACAGTCTGTTTCAAAAATGTGAGTTTTTCACTTTCAACCCAAGACTATACACCTTGTTTATTAGGTTAAAGCTTCACTTGTTAGCACATGCTTCACACGTCCCATGTGTACAACAGTATTTTTATTGGAAAAAGCAACTTTACGTTGACAGGTGATCGTTAGTATGACCTACTGCCTGTGATAGCAGGTAAAGAATCTATTTGTCTTATCCTTGATTGTATAGGAATTCGTCACTTCGGTACTGCGGGAGCTTACCTACATATTGTCCTGCTGCCGACCCGGGTGGCCGAGCGGTTCAAGGCGCTTTAGTCTGGAACCGCGTGATCGCTACGGTCGCAGGTTCGAATCCTGCCTCGGGCATGGATGTGTGTGATGTCCTTAGATTAGTTAAGTTTAAGTAGTTCTAAGTTCTAGGGAAGTGGTGACCTCAGATATTAAGTACAATAGTGCTCAGAGCCATTTGAACTATTTTTTGTCCTGCTCCTCTTGACGATTGGAGTTTTTGTATTCGGTTTTTTCCTTTCTGCCAATCATCACGTATTATTTTTGGAAATTTCTTTGCTGAATCACCGTTCCTTCCATACATAGGTTTCACTGAATCAAATGACGGAGGGAGTTGTGGACAATCTCATGCTTTGAGAGTCTAGTTCACTTGTCTATCTCAGAGTTGTATCCTGACACGATGAATGGGAGATGGGTGTTCACATAAAGACTCAGCATTTTTGAAACAGCGTGATGCACGCATTCTTTTCTGCCGTCATGCTCATGCTGGAATGGACTAGGTTGTAGTTCTCAAGTTTGTATCAACTTGATAGCTATTTCGTTAAATCAGACATAAAACAAGTGCCCTGAGCATATGTTACTGTACTCACTTGTTGGTCCGTAATAGCAAACTTTGTGACAAAACGCGATAAATGATCTGTCACATTCAATCTGTAACCGTTACTTTTGTGTGTGCGATTAAATGGGCCCACAATATCAGTCCCTAAAATTGAGAAATGTTTGGATGGTTCTTGAAACCCATGTAATGATGTTCACTAGTGACTGTGGATGGCATTTTGTGAACAAGGTGTACAATGCTTGACATATTGTATCACGTCCTGTTTCTTTATCTTCCATTACGGCTTTTCAACCATTTTTAGCCAGTCGCTCTTCATCTCCTATGATCTGCTGAAACATGGCCATGTGCTGCTGCAATATTTCATCCCTGGATGCTACAGGTTCTACACATGTGCACTGCAAGCCTTCATATATTCGTAATTCCAGCTCGGGCCTGCATAGTTGGCAGTCAGGATCACCTGTATGAGACTGTCCATACTCGACAATGTTTCCACCCAATGTTTGCAAAACTTATGTCTTCCTATTCAAACCATCAGCATTCAGATGCTATTTTCCCGGTTTCTGTGCCACCTCATTGACCCGTGCGCAGCTCGTGTTCATGCTATTTATTGATTGTCATCTTCTACTACGGTACTGCCACCTCGTTTCCTTATTTCATTTACTGGCGTCACTAACTTCCTGTCTTACTTCCCCGTCAGTGGCAGTAGCAGCACATATCGATAAGTGCACTGTTGTACCATCTCTGTAGCGACCGGTAGTTTTTCTGGGTTGTCATGTGTCTGGCACTCAGTTGGAAATGGACCAGCAGTGCAGTCGGGTCACAGCAGCAGTGAAGTTAGGGATGGAGCACCAGTGAGGTGCTGACAGCCAGTGCTCGTCGACTGCTGGCGACACACCTAAACTGCCCGACGGAGGGAGACTGGAGCAGGAAGACCGTTGGTTGGTCGTTCTGTTGGTCGTCCCATCAGCCTACATATATTTGATCGTTTCACTGTTTTTGGGCCTGGGCAGTTGGTCTGTTGGTGTGGAGCAGCGAGAAAATCTCCGCGGCGCGTAGTTTAGCCGAGACAGCTGGAGGCGTCCACGCTCGGTCGGACTGTGTGGTGCTGTTCACATTGCTATTAGGTCCGTGGCTCACTGATCCTGGACACGAAAGTTGGGTTTTGACTTAATCTACCTGCAGGTCACGACTATTCACATTGTGTCGTTTGGATTTCGTTGTCGGCAGTTGGGACATTCCTGTGGGCAACAATGTGTGTTTTCAAGTTCGCAAATTTTACCCACCCTCCAGTGTTTAACTCTACTTGGTTATTTTGAATTGAAGTGCACCAGCGGAATCTTCTGCCTTGTGGTCGTTAACGTTCCAGTTACCTACCCTGGCCATTGACGTGAACTCAGGCAGTGTATTTTCCTCATCGTGTTCCAGCTGTCAAGCATGGTGTGTAGTTTGACAGCTCAACAAATAACTGATTGTGGACGCCAATACCCTTTATGTTGTTCGATTGAGCTCCCTGTCAGGTGCTGGTCAGGTGGAGCGGAAGTTATCTTGCCGGTGGGTCCACTGACTGCCTGGTGGTTGGGTTGTTGTTGGATCGAGAATGTTTGGGCCGACTGCCGGTCTCACCTAAGCGAGCGTTAGTGTTTGAATTCCAGGCCTACCCTGGAAACCACTGAGGGCCATTGGATGTACTGCCTTTTCTTATTTGTTCTTGTTGTTTGTATTTGTATGGATTCCAACCGATTCTTAAATTAAGGTTGTTTATCCCTTAAGGGATATTATCTGTATTTTTCTTACTTGTCACTTCTTCTTCTGCGTGTTTTTGCTTTTAGGAAGCTTTAATAGTAGAGTGCTATTAAGTGTTCCATAGATCTCGTGTTTGTTTTAAATACAGTCAGAGAGTCCCTTTAGTCAGCCGTAGTGCTAGTAGTGCTAGTGTTTGTTTTCAATACCGTCCAGAGACAGGTAGTGCTATTTTCCTTGTTTCTACAAGAAGTGGTTAGCAATCACAGTTTAGTCAATAATCAACCGCCTTTAGTGAATTAGCAGTCTAGTTAAAAGCTGATTAACACTCTATAGTAAATTGATTTCTTAGGATGGCTAGGATGTGTGGCTGCTGTGTACGGACGCAGGAGGAGCTGGCCACTCTTCGCGAACAGCTGAGCGTGTTGATGGCCGCGGTCAGCCGTCTTCAGGCTGCTGCCTCGGAGTGTAGCGGCAGTGGGGAGTCTGGTGCGTCGCATGGTGCACCCCAGGAGTTAGATGCTTCACCCACTGTCCCTGCTGTCGAGACATCTTCGCGGGTACCGGGCGCGGTTGGGCCACCCTCTCCCCAAGGGGAGTGGCGGGTTCAGCGGCGTTCGCGGCGCACGAGGCGGAGGGTCAATGTGGAGGCTGGCCGTGTGGCATCGCCCGCTCTGCCTGTGAGTGGACATGTGGCTGCTCCTTCAGCAAGGTCCGAGCAGGCACACGGGGGGAGGGGTTTATTAGTTATTGGGAGCTCCAACGTTAGGCGGGTGATGGAGCCCCTTAGGGAAATAGCGGAAAGGTCGGGGAAGAAGGCCAGTGTTCACTCTGTCTGCTTGCCGGGGGGTCTCATCCGAGATGTGGAGGAGGCCCTACCGGCGGCGATAGAGAGCACTGGGTGCACCCGACTGCAAATTGTTGCTCATGTCGGCACCAATGACTCTTGCCGTCTGGGTTCAGAGGTCATCCTCAGTTCGTACAGGCGGTTGGCGGAGTTGGTGAAGGTGGAAAGCCTCGCTCGCGGGGTGGAATCAGAGCTAACTATTTGTAGTATCGTTCCGAGAACCGATCGCGGTCCTCTGGTTTGGAGCCGAGTGGAAGGCTTAAACCAGAGGCTCAGACGATTCTGCGGAGAGCTGGGGTGCAAATTTCTCGACCTCCGCTATCGGGTGGAGAAATGTAGGGTCCCCCTGAATAGGTCAGGCGTGCACTACACGCCGGAAGCGGCTACGAGGGTAGCGGAGTACGTGTGGAGTGCACATGGGGTTTTTTTAGGTTAGAGAATTCCCTCCCTAGGCCCGACAAGACGCCTCCTGAGACGCGGCAAGGCAGGAGTAGGCAAAATGCAACAAGGAATAACAATATTAATGTGCTAATAGTAAACTGCAGGAGCGTCTATAGAAAGGTCCCAGAACTGCTCTCATTAATAAACGGTCACAACGCCCATATAGTACTAGGAACAGAAAGTTGGCTGAAACCAGACGTAAACAGTAATGAAATCCTAAACTCTGATTGGAATGTATACCGCAGAGATAGGCTGGACAGTGAAGGGGGAGGCGTGTTTATAGCGATAAGAAGTGCAATAGTATCGAAGGAAATTGACGGAGATTCGAATTGTGAAATGATTTGGGTGAAGGTCACGGTTAAAGCAGGCTCAGACATGGTAATTGGATGTCTCTATAGGCCCCCGGGCTCAGCAGCTGTTGTGGCTCAGCACCTGAAGAATAATTTGGAAAATATTTCGAGTAGATTTCCCCACCATGTTATAGTTCTGGGTGGAGATTTTAATTTGCCGGATATAGACTGGGAGACTCAAACGTTCATAACGGGTGGCAGGGACAAAGAATCCAGTGAAATATTTTTAAGTGCTTTATCTGAAAACTACCTTGAGCAATTAAACAGAGAACCGACTCATGGCGATAACATATTAGACCTTCTGGTGACAAACAGACCCGAACTATTTGAATCAGTTAATGCAGAACAGGGAATCAGCGATCATAAAGCGGTTATTGCATCGATGATTTCAGCCGTAAATAGAAATATTAAAAAAGGTAGGAAGATTTTTCTGTTTAGCAAAAGTGACAAAAAGCAGATTTGAGAGTACTTGATGGCTCAACACACAAGTTTTGTCTCAAGTACAGATAGTGTTGAGCATCAGTGGACGAAGTTCAAAACCATGGTACAATATGCGTTAGATGAGTATGTGCTAAGCAAGATCGTAAGAGATGGGAAAGAGCCACCGTGGTACAACAACCGAGTTAGAAAACTGCTGCGGAAGCAAAGGGAACTACACAGCAAACATAAACATAGCCAAAGCCTTGCAGACAAACAAAAATTACGCGAAGCGAAATGCAGTGTGAGGAAGGCTATACGAGAGGCTTTCAATGAATTCGAAAGTAAAGTTCTATGTACTGACTTGGCAGAAAATCCTAAGAAATTTTTGTCTTATGTGAAAGCGGTAGGTGGATCAAAACAAAATGTCCAGACACTCTGTGACCAAAATGGTACTGAAACAGAGGATGACAGACTAAAGGCCGAATTACTAAATGTCTTCTTCCAAAGCTGTTTCACAGAGGAAGACTGCACTGTGCTTCCTTCTCTAGATTGTCGCACAGTTGACAAAATGGTAGATATCGAAGTAGACGACAGAGGGATAGAGAAACAATTAAAATCGCTCAAAAGAGGAAAGGCCGCTGGTCCTGATGGGATACCAGTTCGATTTTACACAGAGTACGCGAAGGAACTTGTCCCCCTTCTTGCAGCGGTGTACCGTAGGTCTCTAGAAGAGCGAAGCGTTCCAAAGGATTGGAAAAGGGCACAGGTCATCCCCGTTCTCAAGAAGGGACGTCGAACAGATGTGCAGAACTATAGACCTATATCTCTAACGTCGATCAGTTGTAGAATTTTGGAACACGTATTATGTTCTAGTATAATGTCTTTTCTGGAGACTAGAAATCTACTCTGTAGGAATCAGCATGGGTTTCGAAAAAGACGATCGTGTGAAACCCAGCTCGCGCTATTCGTCCACGAGACTCAGAGGGCCTTAGACACGGGTTCACAGGTAGATGCCGTGTTTCTTGACTTCCGCAAGGCGTTTGACACAGTTCCCCACAGTCGTTTAATGAACAAAGTAAGAGCATACGGACTATCAGATCAATTGTGTGATTGGATTGAGGAGTTCCTAGATAACAGAACGCAGCACGTCATTCTCAATGGAGAGAAGTCTTCCGAAGTAAGAGTGATTTCAGGTGTGCCGCAGGGGAGTGTCATAGGACCGTTGCTATTCACAATATACATAAATGACCTGGTGGATGACATCGGAAGTTCACTGAGGCTTTTTGCAGATGATGCTGTGGTGTATCGAAAGGTTGCAACAATGGAAAATTGTACTGAAATGCAGGAGGATCTGCAGCGAATTGACGCATGGTGCACGGAATGGCAATTGAATCTCAATGTAGCGAAGTGTAATGTGATGCGAATACATAGAAAGATAGGTCCCTTATCATTTAGCTACAAAATAGCAGGTCAGCAACTGGAAGCAGTTAATTCCATAAATTATCTGGGAGTACGCATTAGGAGTGATTTAAAATGGAATGATCATATGAAGTTGATCGTCGGTAAAGCAGATGCCAGACTGAGATTCATTGGAAGAATCCTAAGGAAATGCAATCCGACAACAAAGGAAGTAGGTTACAGTACGCTTGTTCGCCCAATGCTTGAATACTGCTCAGCAGTGTGGGATCCGCACCAGGTAGGGTTGATAGAAGAGATAGAGAAGATCCAACGGAGAGCAGCGCGCTTCGTTACAGGATCATTTAGTAATTGCGAAAGCGTTACGGAGATGATAGATAAACTCCAGTGGAAGACTCTGCAGGAGAGACGCTCAGTAGCTCGGTACGGGCTTTTGTTAAAGTTTCGAGAACATACCTTCACCGAAGAGTCAAGCAGTATATTGCTCCCTCCTACGTATATCTCGCGAAGAGACCATGAGGATAAAATCAGAGAGATTAGAGCCCACACAGAAGCATACCGACAATCCTTCTTTCCACGTACAATACGAGACTGGAATAGAAGGGAGAACCGATAGAGGTACTCAGGGTACCCTCCGCCACACACCGTCAGGTGGCTTGCGGAGTACGGATGTAGATGTAGAAGGCGTAAGATTATTTGAGCCTTTAGCCTAATTTAAAGAAATGTTTTAAGTAAGGCGCTTGGCATTTTTTTAAAGTTTAATTTTCTTGAGTTTTAAGTCATTGACATTCAGCCAGTTTTAAATTGAAGGCATAAGATTGTTTGGGTTATTAATCTGGTTATTAAGCTCCAAAATATTTGGTGTTCTTTTTCATTTTCTTGGCTCTTGTAGTGTTTGGTCAAATAAATAAAGTTGTATGTTCGAGTGTAACTGACAGCCTCTTATTTTGGCCCCTTATCACAATTTAAACTACCTGTCCTGTTCTACGGCTTTATCAGTGTGTATCGCTCATATTCAAATTCGCTCAACTTCAGAGCCTACGGTGGTCATCTGCTCACTGTATCCTTCAGTCCTAGCAACCACCATATCCCAGTGCCACCTCTTACTCTTCTGAACATTATGTGATACTAGTTAACAACGGAATATATCACAATATAAACAACAGCCAACATCTCATTTTCTGGGGCAGAATAATTCTGCTCTGCCTTATTCAGCAGTCTGTAACGACACCACAGTTTACGAGAGGGAAGATGGATTTGGTGCAATATTTCGGAGCCCACAAGTCACAGCCAGGCGCGGGCCGGATTGCAGTAAGTTACTCTGACCAGTGGTTGCGAGGTGGAGTGGAGGCCACAGTGGCCATAGAACCACTGACAAGGGTAAACACAGCGGTTTGCATGTCGCAAGTTACAGGAAGAAAGGGCCCATTGGCGCTACCGGGGTGTGGGGCACACGTGATTTGGAGCAATGCGTTAGCGAAACACAGGCGTGCAGCAGAGAATAAATAGGTGTTGTTTTCTAACGAGATTCAGTAAAACATGGCAGATCTCCTGGACAGCGGAGCGTGTCACACGACTGGGCTACACGCAGCAACAGATGGGGCGACAGCGTCCAGTCCACGGAGGGACGTTGGTTCCACCTCCTGACGCCGACATGGGGTCCGCAGCCAGCCATGGCAGGCCACTCTTCGGCTCGCTACCGCAGACAATCGTCTCGGCTCCCGACACACGCTGGAGACTTCCCAAGGCGTGGGCCGCAAATTAGGACGCTGGATAGCATGGACGATCGTTGCCGCCACGTTCGCAGCTACGCCAGCCGAGGAAGAAGCAGCAGTTTCGCCGGCCTACGGCTCCTGGCGGAGCAGCGCAGAGTCAACGGGTACGGCGGCCGCTGAGTTGGCTGCTTATGCAGCCATCCTGACGTAATCGGAACACTACAGCTGGCGAACAAGGCCAGCATGACAGTATTGCATTGCACAGGCCGCTGGGGGTACTTCCTCAGCAATGGGGGGCCTGTGACACGGACCAAGTTGAACGAATCTCTGTAGTGGAAATGATTAAATCATTTGAAAAACGCGGCCGAGTTTCAATATGGCACCTCCTGGCACCCATCCATTACCAGTCTAAATGCATACATCACTGAGTGCTCTTTGACATCCATATTTTGGTTAAGAACACACAGAATCACAATATTACTTGCATCACAAACTAAAATAAATCCCATTCTAACATCTGGAACACAAGCACCGTATTCGTCGTTAATGTGTGTTTGAAACACTAAAAAGCAGTTTCATGTCAGAGGACCTCTGCAATTTCACATCTTTTTTTCAACAACTGATTCAATGGCTGGGAAATTTCAGTAAATCCCGTAATGAATTTCCTATAATAATGACATAGCCCAAAAAATAACTCATAATGTTTTGATGTCTGTGGCGTCACTAAAACACAGAGTGCCGAAATCAAATATAAATTAGTACCGACGTCCTCCTGACGAATTACGTGACCTAAATTATTCACTTCACTTGCATTCAGAAGTGATACTGATTATACTTAGTGTCAGTAATACAGTTGGTAGTCTCTTGGTAGCATCCTACAGCTGCTGCACGTGCTTTTCTGTCGAAAATACAGTGAAGTCGTCAAGATAAAATAAAGACACTCATAGTAACCTCGGTATGATAGCTGGTCATCTTAAGATCAAACAGTATCCAAGAGTATCGATAATGGGCCCAAGAAATGGTCAAGGTGGCGTTTGGACAGTTTTAGAGTTTTAGAGAACCACTTCCAACTGGTGACAGCAACATATCAAATCCACTGTGAAAAAATACTTTCACTGGCCAAAGTCTTCCAGAGTTGCCGTTACATATGGTGCACGATTATGTTGTCGTGGTCTTCAGTCCTGAGACTGGTTTGATGCAGCTCTCCATGCTATTATATCCAGTGCAACCTTCTTCATCTCCCAGTACCTACTGCAGCCTACATCTTTCTGAATCTCCTTAGTGTATTCATCTTTGGGCCTCCCTCTACGATTTTTAACCTCCACCCTGGCCTCCAATGCTAAATTGGTGATCCCTCGATGTCTCAGAACATGTCCTACCAACCGATCCCTTCTTCTAGTCTAGTTGTGCCACAAGCTCCTCTTCTCCCCTATCCTATTCAATACCTCCTCATTAGTTCTGTGATCTACCCATCTAATCTTCAGCATTCTTCTGTACCACATTTCAAAAGCTTCTGTTCTCTTTTTGTCTAAACTATTTATCGTCCACGTTTCATTTCCGTACCTGGCTACAGTCCACACAAATACTTTCAGAAACGACTTCCTGACATTTAAATCTATACTCGATGTTAATAAATTTCTCTTCTTCAGAAACGCTTTCCTTGCCATTGGCAGTCTACATTTTATATCCTCCCTACTTCGACCGTCATCAGTTATTTTGCTCCCGAAATAGCAAAAATCATATTCTACTTTAAGTATCTCATTTCCTAATCTAATTCCCTCAGCATCGCCCGACTTAATTTGACTACATTCCATTATTCACGTTTTACTTTTGTTGAAGTTCATCTTATAACCTCCCTTCAAGACACATTTTCCTCGTTTTGCTTTTGTTTATGTTCATCTTATATCCTCCTTTCAAGACACTGTCCATTCCGTTCAACTGCTCTTCCAAGTCCTTTGCTGTCTCTGAAATAATTACAATGTCATCGGCAAACCTCAAAGTTTTTATTTCTTCTCCATGGATTTCAATACCTACTCCGAACTTTTTTTTGTTTCCTTTATTGCTTGCTCAATATACACATTGAATAACATCGGGGATAGGCTACAACCCTGTCTCACTCCCTTCCCAACCACTGCTTCCCCTTCATACCCCTCATCTCTAACAACTGACATCTGCTTTCTGTAGAAATTGTGAATAGCCTTTCGCTCCCTTTATTTTACCCCTGCCACATTCAGAATTTGAAAGAGAGTATTCCAATCACCATTGTCAAAGGCTTTCTCTAAGTCTACAAATGCTAGAAACGTAGGTTTGCCTTTCTTCTAAGATAAGTCGTAGGGTCACTATTTCCTCACGTGTTGCAACATTTCTACGAAATCCAAACTGATCTTCCCCGAGGTCGGCTTCTATCAGGTTTTCCATTTGTCTGTAAAGAATTCGCGTTAGTATTTTGCAGCTGTGACTTATTAAATTGATAGTTCGGTAATTTTCACATCTGTCAACACCTGCTTCCTATGAGGGATTGGAATTATTATATTCTTCTTGAAGTCTGAGGGTATTTCGCCTGTCTCATACATCTTGCTCACCAGATGGTAGAGTTCCGTCAGGACTGTCTCCCCCAAAGCTGTCAGTAGTTCTACTGGAATGTTGTCTACTACCCGGGCTTTGTTTCGATTCAGCTCTTTCAGTGTTCTGTCGAACTCTTCACGCAGTATCATATCTCCCATTCCATCTTCATCTACATCCTCTTCCATTTCCAAAATATTGTCCTCAAGTACATCGCCCTTGTATAGACCCTCTATATACTCCTTCCACCTTTTTGCTTTCCCTTCTTTGCTTAGAACTGTGTTTCCACCTGAGCTCTTGATATTCGTACAAGTAGTTCTCTTTTCTCCAGAGGTCTGTTTAATTCTCCTGTAGGCAGTATCTACCTGACCCTTGTGAGTTAAGCCTCTACATCCTTAAATTTGTTCTCCAGCCATCCCTGCTTAGCTATTTTGCACTTCCTGTCGATCTCATTTTTGAGACGTTTGTATTCATTTTGATTGCTTCACTTACTGCATTTTTATATTTTCCCCTTTCATCAAATAAATTCAATATTTCTTCTGTTACCCAAGGATTTAACTAGCCCTCGTCTTCTTCCCTACTTGATCCTCTGCTACCTTCACTACTTCATCCCTCAGAGCTACCCATCCTTCTTCTACTGTATTCCTTTCCCCCATTCTTGTCAATTGTTCCCTTATGCTCTCCCTGAAACTCTGTACAACCTCTGGTTCTTTCAGTTTGTCCAGGTTTCATCTCCTTAATTTCCCACCTTTTTGCAGTTTCTTGAATTTTAATCTACAGTTCATAATCAATAGATTTTGGTCAGTGTCCACATCTTCCCCTGCAAATGTCTTACAATTTAAAACCTGGTTCCTAAATCTCTGTCTTACCATTATATAATCTATCTGACACCTTTTAGTATCTCCAGGATTCTTCCATGTATACAACCTTCTTTTATGATTATTGCACCAAGTGTTAGCGATGATTAAGTTATGCTCTGCTCAAAATTCTAGCAGGCGACTTTCATTTCTTAGCCCCAATCCATATTGACCTACTATGTTTCCTTATCTCCCTTTTCCTACTCTCACATTCCAATCACCCATGACTATTAAATTTTCGTCTGCCTTCACTACCTGAATAATTTCTTTATATATACATCATTCTTTATATATACATCTGTAATACCACTTGCATTCAAGTAATGGTGATAACTTTTTTATCAGTCCCCTGACTGGTCTGATGCTGGGTATCATGAATTCCTCTCCTGTGCCAACTGACCATGCGTGGTAGCCTCACGGTATGAGGTGCCTTGCCACGGTTCACATTGCTCTCCCTGTCGGAGGTTCGGGTCCTCCCTCGGGCATGTGTGTGTGTGTGTTGTCCCTAGCGTATGTTAGTTTAAGTAGTGTGTAACCCTACAGACCGATAACCTCAGTAGTTTGGTCCTATAGGAACTTATCACAAATTTCCAAATTTTGTGCCAACATCCTCATCTCAGAGTTTCACTTGCAACACACGTCCTCAGTCATTTGCTGGATGTGTTGCAATCTCTGTCTTCCTCTACTGCCAGAGAAGTTAATTCCTGATCTTTTAACAGACGTAATAACCCCTGTCCCTGCTTCTTGTCAGTGATTTCCATACATTACATTCTTCACCGATTCTCTGAAGAACTCCCCCATTCCTTACCTCAGTAGTCCACTTATTTTCTACATTCTTTTGCAGTACCGTATGTCAAACGTTCGTTTTTCTTCTGTTCAAGTTTTCCTATAGTCATTGTATCACTACCATACAGCTCTGTCCTGCAAACGTACATTCTCAGAATGTTCTTCCTTAAATTGATGTCTGTGTTTGATACACTCGTAGGCGCTAAGCTGGTCGTATGTCGTTTTCCAAAAATGAACAGCATAGGGACAGAAGTGATGACACTTTCTGCAGGACAATGCTCAAGCACGTACAGTGCAAGCTGTTACTGATGTGTTTGACTGATGGTGCTGAGAAGTTCTACCCCACCTACAGCACTCCCCTGACTTAAGCCCTGGTGAGTTCGATTTCTAAACTGAAGGAAACACTTCACGGCATCGCTTCAGAACTGCTACAAAATCGTCGTTCAATAGACCGCGCCGCTCGAACTGTCAACACAACTGACACTGCTAAGCGTATGCTACGACTTCCACATCACTGGCAACGGGTTATAGACAATGCTGGTGAATACTTTTGACATCAGTAAAACTTCAAAATACATATTTATTTTGTACGAGATGTAAATAAATAGTTGCTACTATTAAAGCATTAAAGTATGTTGGTGGACACTGATCGCAATGGTGTGGCTTATCAGTGTATACTTTAGGTCACAACACACAAAAATTTACAAACCTATAATTTGTTACGCGACATGAAGATAAAAATCTGACAAATTGTAGTAATGTTCAAAGATGTTCATCTGGATGTGAATTTCTATGGGACCAAACTGCTGAGTTCATCGGTCCGTAGGCTTACACACTACGCAAACAAACTTAAACTAACTTATGCTAAGAACAACACACATACACACTTGTCCGAAGGAGAACTCAAACCTCCGGCGAGAGGGTTGTTGTAATGTGAGAGACATTTTCCTTTACAGACATTTGTCTTCATTAACTGCAGTAAAACTGTTTTCCGCACACAATTACAAGGTTTCAACAAAATCTGTGTCGTTTTTAGGTAATTCAACAGACGGTTAGAGATGAAGTGAATCCTGAGGAGCATCGTTTCTTATTCATTGACCGTGAAGTACAACTGACAAAAAGTTATTCACAACAAAAACTATTGGGGTGTGAGGCACCTAGCGTTACCGCTGGATACATTTCGTAAACAACATCAAATAGTGACGAACCGATTCCACAGACCGAACGTGAGGAGAGGGACTAGTGTAATTGTTTAATACAAGCCATACAAAAATGCACGGAAGTATGTTTTTTTAAATAGAACCACGTTAGTTTTGTCAGCACATCTGAACATATATACAAATACGTAATCAGTGCCGTTTGTTGAATTGTAAAATGTTAATTACATCCGGAGATATTGTAACCTAAAGTTGACGCTTGAAACCTCCGACGTTTAGTTGCGTGTTGTAACAAACACGGGCCACAGTCGGCGAGCAGCATCTGCAGGGACATGTTTACGATGACGACCGCTTTTACGAGTGTGGCTGTAGTGCACTGTTGTGGTTTGGTCTAGCTGTCGCAGTGTCCGCATGTAGCGCTTGCTGCTATTGTTATTCTGTATTCGTCTCCGCACGCAGACCAACTGTAGTACACCGTGTTACCAGACGTCTGTGATAATGTAGTGTTGTAGGAACTGTGACCATGGTGCATTCGAGCTCTGAAAAGGCGGAGATGATACTCATGTATGGCGAGTGTCGACGAAATGCAGCTGAAGCCTGCAGGGTGTATGCAGAACGGTACCCGAACAGAGAGCATCCAACATGCAGCACATTGCAAAACATCTACCGCCAACTGTATGCAACAGGTATGGTCGTAGCATGCAAACGGGTCCGTAACAGGCCCGTCACAGGAGAAGCGGGTTTAGTTGGTGTGTTCGCTGCTGTGGCCATGAACCCACACATGAGTACGCGGGACATTGCGAGATCCGGTGGACTGAGTCAAAGTTGTGTTATGCGCATACTCCATCGTCACCGCTTTCACCCGTTTTATGTGTCGCTACGTCAGCAATTTCAATGGTGATGACATTAATCATCTAGTGCAATTCTGTCAATGGACATTAACAGAGAATGCGTTGCAGTTCTACCTGTTTAGCGATGAAGCCGGTTTCACAAACCATGGGACAGTGAATCTACGGAACATGCACTACTGGTCCGTGGACAATCCACGCTGGCTCAGACAGGTAGAGCGACAGCGACCGTGGACTGTAAATATATGGTGAGGAATCATTGGCGACCACCTCATTGGTCCTCACTTCATTGCAGGGGCCCAAACAGCTGCAACATACATCGCGTTTCTACAGAATGATCTGCCAACGTTGCTCGAAAATATCCCACTGGAAACGCGTCGACGTATGTGGTATCAGCATAATGGTGCACCTGCACATTCCGCAATTAACACTAGGCTGACTCTTGACATAACGTGGAGGACGCATCAATTGGCCAGCCCGTTCTCCTGACCTTACACCTCTAGACTTGTTTCTGTGGGGTACGTTAAAGGAACCTCACCTCCACCTCATTGGTCCTCACTTCATTGCAGGGGCCCAAACAGCTGCAACATACATCGCGTTTCTACAGAGTGATCTGCCAACGTTGCTCGAAAATATCCCACTGGAAACGCGTCGACGTATGTGGTATCAGCATGATGGTGCACCTGCACATTCCGCAATTAACACTAGGCTGACTCTTGACAGGACGTTCGACGGGCGTTTCATAGGACGTGGAGGACGCATCGATTGGCCAGCCCGTTCTCCTGATCTTACACCTATGGACTTGTTTCTGTGGGGTACGTTAAAGGAGAATGTGTACCGTGATGTGCCTACAACCCCAGAGGATATGAAACAACGTATTGTGGCAGCCTGCGGCGACATTACACCAGATGTACTGATGCGTGTACGACATTCATTACCCCAGAGATTGCAATTGTGTGCAGCAAATGACGGCCACCACATTGAACATCTATTGGCCTGACAAGTCAGGACACACTCTATTCCACTCCGTAATTGAAAACGGAAACCACATGTATACGTGTACCACACCCCTTATGGTAATGTACATGTGCGTCAGTGAAAAAGACCTATAAAAAGGTGTTAGCATGTGGACGTAATGTGCTGTTCCAGTCTCTTCTGTACCTAAGGTCCATCACCGTTCCCTTTGGATCCCTACGTAATTCGGTGCTCTCCGATACTCACGATCGACCAGCGGAGGAGTGGTACTCAAGCGTCAACTTTAGGTTACAATATCTCCGGATGTAATTAACATTCTACAATGCAACAAACGGCACTGATTACGTATTTGTTTATATGTTCAGATGTGCTAACAAAACTAACGGGGTTCCATTTTTAAAAAAACGTAGGTTTCTGTTAAGAAACATACTTCCGTGCATTTTTATATGGCTTGTATTAAACAATTACACTAGCCCCTCTTTTCACGTTAAGTCTGTGGAATCGATTCATCAGTATTCGATGTGGTTTACGAAATATATCCAGCGGTAATGTTAGGTGACTCACCTTGTATATATAACGTATGGACGTGAATAAAATCTGTAAAGGGTTCTCAATTAAGCTAAATCAATAAGTATTTCGACATTGGAGAAAGCCGTGTTATTAACAGACGTGTACATAAGACCATACGAATCGCTCGCAGTTCTTTAGCATTTTATAGTGATTCCATGACTTCCAGAGAATGATACTCTTAAATATTGATGTTTACTAATTAGAAGAAAGGGAAATGAAATATCATTAGTGCGTGTTACCAAATTTATGCCATCCTCTTCGTTGTAGGGCTCCATTCCGAAGAGCGTTATCACGATAAATGCCAGAAGATTTATTGCTGCAGGTCTTAATAACATCAAGCCATTGTCAGTGCAAAGAAGAGAGATAAATGACAGGAACCAATGCTCCATGGTTCCGAGCCCCTTCAGTTCAGTTCAGGCCGGCTGACTGCCTGCCCGCAGGCGAACCGCCCTCCCGTCATGTGGTCTGTACTTGCTGACAGCCGCTGATGTATGGCCTGGGGCTCGCATGTTTTTGAGGGAGAAGCATGGCGCCATGTGTGTGTGTGTGTGTGTGTGTGTCAAACGCTGACACGTTCGGCTATCGGCGGAAGAGGACCTTTCTACAACTACATCTATTCACATCATGCTAACGAAGTGTTACGCGCATGCCAGGAGGTACTTGGTTTCGAACCCCATTTCAATGGTGGATGCCGTTCCAGTCCCCTTACAGAGGGTGCAATGTATGAATCCTTAATGCATTTGTTGGCACTTTATTGAGACACATCTTTCGTTCACAATCACTACGGGACTGACATATAGGGATATTAGTGAAACGCCCGCTAAACCAGTTGGGCAGAACAGGTGATTAGGATTGTGAAAAGGGCCAAATAAGGTTGGGATCAGTTTCACTTTAAACTTGTAATTAATTGTAATTTATTAACACATTTACAACTAAAGCGGCACATAGCTGTACTTTTACAACTATGAGTTTCTGAATGCAATTCGTTCACGGCTGAAGGCCTCCAGACGATAAATCTTAAAAATAAACAAGATGAAAATGCAGTTAAAATGTTGTTGTTGTTGTCTTCAGTCATGAGACTGGTTTGATGCAGCTGTAGATGCTACTCTATCATGTGCAAGCTTCTTCATCTCCCAGTACCTACTGCAACCTACATCCTTCTGAATCTGCTTAGTGCATTCATCTCTTGGTCTCCCTCTACGATTTTTACCACCCTCCAATGCTAAATTTGTGATGCCTTGATGCCTCAAAACATGTCCTACCAACCGATCCCTTCTTCTAGTCAAGTTGTGCTACAAACTTCTCCTCTCCCCAATGCTATTCAATACCTGCTCATTAGTTATGTGATCTATCCACCTTATCTTCAGCATTCTTCTGTAGAACCACATTTCGAAAGCTTCTATTCTCTTCTTGTCCAAACTAGTTATCTTCATAGTTTCACTTCCATATATGGCTACACTCCAAAAAAATACTTTTAGAAACGACTTCCTGATACATAAATCTATATTAGATGTTAACAAATTCCTCTTCTTCAGAAACGCTTTCCTTGCAATTGGCAGTCTACATTTTATATCCTCTCTACTTCGGCCATCATCAGTTATTTTACTTCCTAAATAGCAAAACTCCTTCACTACTTTCAGTGTCTCATTTCGTAATCTAATTCCCTCAGCATCACCTGATTTAATTTGACTACATTCCATTCCATTCCATTCCATTCAACTGCTCTTCCAAGTCCTTTGCCGTCTCTGACAGAATTACAATGTCATCGGCGAACCTCAAAGTTTTTATTTCTTCTTCATGAATTTTAATACCTACTCCAAATTTTTCTATTGTTTCCTTTACTGCTTGCTCAATATACAGATTGAATAACATCGGGGAGAGGCTACAACCCAGTCTCACTCCCATCCCAACCACTGCTTCCCTTTCATGCCCCTCGACTCTGCCATCTGATTTCTGTACAAATTGTAAATAGCCTTTCGCTCCCTGTATTTTACCCCTGCCACCTTCTGATTTTCAAAGAGAGTATTCCAGTCAACATTGTCAAAAGCTTTCTCTAAGTCTACAAATGCTAGAAACGTAGGTTTGCCTTTTCTTAATCTTTCTTCTAAGATAAGTCATAAGGTCAGTATTGCCTCACGTGTTCCAACATTTCTACGGAATCCAAACTGATCCTCCCTGAGGTCCGCATCTACCAGTTTTTCCATTGGTCTGTAAAAAATTCGCGTTAGTATTTTGCAACTGTGGCTTATTAAACTGATAGTTCGGTAGTTTTCACATCTGTCAGCACCTGCTTTCTTTGGGATTGGATTTATTATATTCTTCTTGAAGTCTGAGGGTATTTTGCCTGTCTCATACATCTTGCTCACCAGCTGGTAGAGTTTTGTCATGACTGGCTCTCCAAAGGCCGTCAGTAGTTCTAATGGAATGTTGTCTACTCCGGGCGCCTTGTTTCGACTCAGGTCTTTCAGAGCTCTGTCAAACTCTTCACGCAGTATTTTATCTTCCATTTCGTCTTCATCGACATCCTCTTCCATTTCCATAATATTGTCCTCAAGTACATCGCCCTTGTATAAACCTTCTATATACTCCTTCCACCTTTCTTCCTTCCCTTCTTTGCTTACAACTGGGTTGCCATCTGAGCTCTTGATATTCATACACGTGGTTCTCTTCTCTCCAAAGGTCTCTTTAATTTTGCTGTAGGCAGTATCTATCTTACCCCTAGTGAGATAAGCTTCTACATCCTTACATTTGTCCTCTGGCCATCCCTGCTCAGCCATTTTGCACTTCCTGTCGATCTCATTTTTCAGACGTTTGTATTCCTTTTTGCCTGCTTCATTTACTGCATTTTTATATTTTCTCCTTTCATCAATTAAATTCAATATTTCTTCTGTTATCCAAGGATTTCTAGCAGCCCTCGTCTTTTTACCTACTTTATTCTCTGGTGCCTTCACTACTTCATCCCTCAGAGCTACCCATTCTTCTTCTACTGTGTTTCTTTCCCCCATTCCTGTCAATTGTTCCCTTATGCTCTCCTTGAAACTCTGTACAACCTCTGGTTATTTCAGCTTATCCAGATACCATGTCCTTAAATTCCCACCTTTTCGCAGCTTCTTCAGTTTTAACCCACAGGCAATAACCAATAGATTGTGGCCAGAGTCCACATCTGCCCCTGCAAATGTCTTACAATTTAAAACCTGATGACTAAATCTCTGTCTTACCATTATATAATCAATCTGATACCTTTTAGTATCTCCAGGATTCTTCCATGTATACAACCTTCTTTTATGATTCTTGAACCAAGTGTTAGCTATGATTAAGTTGTGCTCTGTGCAAAATTCTACTAGACGGCTTCCTCTTTCATTTCTTAGCCCCAATCCATAATCACCTACTATGTTTCCTTCTCTCCCTTTTCCTACAGACGAATTCCAGTCGCTCATGACTATTAAATTTTCGTTTCCCCTCACTACCTGAATAATTTCTTTTACCTCATCATACATTTCATCAATTTCTTCATCATCTACAGAGCTAGTTGGCGTATAAACTTCTACTACTGTAGTAGGCATGAGCTTCGTATCTATTTTGGCCACAATAATGCGTTCACTATGCTGTTTGTAGTAGCTTACCCGCACTCCTATTTTTTTATTCATTATTAAACCAACTCCTGCATTACCCCTATTTGATTTAGTATTTATAACCCTGTATTCACCTGGCCAAAAGTCTTGTTCCTCCTGCCACCGAACTTCACTAATTCTCACTATATCTAACTTTAACCTATCCATTTCCCTTTTTAAATTTTCTAACCTACCTGCCCGATTAAGGGATCTGACATTCCACGCTCCGATCCGTAGAATGCCAGTTTTCTTTCTCCTGATAACGACGCCCTCCTGAGTAGTCCCCGCCCGGAGATCTGAATGGGGGACTATTTTACCTCCGGAATATTTTACCCAAGAGGACGCCATCATCATTTAATCATACAGTAAAGCTGCATGTCCTCGGGAAAAATTACGGTTGTAGTTTTCCCTTGCTTTCAGCCGTTCTCAGTACGAGCACAGCAAGGCCGTTTTGGTTAATGTTGCAAGGCCAGATCTGTCAATCATCCAGACTGTTGCCCCTGCAAGTACTGAAAAGGCTGCTGCCCCTCTTCAGGAACCACATGTTTGTCTGGTTTCTCAACAGATACCCCTCCTTTGTGGTTGCACCTACGGTACGGCCATCTGTATCGCTGAGACACGCAAACCTCCCCACCAACGGCAAGGTCCATGGTTCATGGGGGGGGGGGGCAGTTAAAATAACAAATAAAATAATTAAAATATATTTTTAATCACAGCTAGGCTGAAAGCCTCAAGGCAAGGATGGATATACAAACATAAAGAAGATGCTATACAAACGGCTGAAGCCCCAAAGTAAAATTTTCAAAATTTAATATAAATTACCATAACCTCCCAAAGGCAAAAGGCCGCAATCTTTAAGCTTGAAAGGTCATTTTAAGGATAACGTTCCAAGGCAAAAGGCCCACAATTAATTTTCCAATATTAAAAAAAATATAACCATAAGCCATAAGTTTTATGTAGCTGAAACCGGACTAAAAGAAAAAAGACCACAACAGCAATAATTTTCAGCAAATAACCACTGGCTGGGATTCAAACTTATTTTCTTAAAACACAGTAAAATTAAGAATTTTTTATCATTGGCTATGATAGGTTACAAAAAATGATTTAAACACCGGTGGGAAAGACAGTAAATACAACAACATCAGAAGCCTCCAGGGGGTCGGTCTGCCCTCATTCACTTAGGTGAGATAGGTAGTGAGCCCAATTACACTTGATCCGTCGGAACCCAACCAAGGGACAGCCATAGACCGACCGACAAACGACTGGCTTACCACCAATCGGTATATGAGAATTCAAACACAAAATGTTAAGGGGGGGGGTAATCCACAATCAAAAATGTATATATATTAAGCTGCCAAAACAACACTCTGCTTTGGACAGCGACAGCAGGTGAGGAAAGGATACTGCCTAAAATTACGTTAGTGGCCAGGGAAGGTAACCGGAACTCTGACGGCCACAAGGCAGAAAATTCCGCTGGTGCACTTGAATTGTAGTCAGCCAATAGAATTAATTCCACCGCGTGGCGGCTAAATTTCAGCAATACAAACACTTGGTGTTACTCACAGGAAAACCTCTGCAACAGCGAACCACCGAAACGAACCACGCAACATGAATGGACGTGGCTTGGGTACTTGAAACCACTAATCAACTTTGGCGTCGTGGGTCGGTGCACCACGAAGCTCGTAGCGATCGGAGATCTCCACACACGCTCCGACACTGCGCAGGGACCGCCAGCAGATCCAGCCGACTGCACCGAGCAGAGATAACTCCCCTGGTCCGCAGCAACCAACCGACTCCCCTCAGAATGCCGGCAAGATCTAAAATAGTCGTCAGTGGATATAACGCTAACTACACACAACCAGACAAACACTTGGACGTAGACGTGAATGATACCCAACAGTAGCTATTCTCGCACGAAGATAATTTGGGAGTCGATGCACGCAAGCACGCACAACCGACTCATGAACGATCCACGAGCCAAAACGCGTCATCCGGTAGGACGGCCAACCGACGATCCACCTA
This sequence comes from Schistocerca gregaria, assembly GCF_023897955.1. Lineage (NCBI taxonomy): Eukaryota > Metazoa > Arthropoda > Insecta > Orthoptera > Acrididae > Schistocerca > Schistocerca gregaria. The sequence goes on along the minus strand of NC_064926.1, from coordinate 516,948,889 downwards.
CACCGTGGTCCAGCTCAAGTGGTGCGTGGCGGCAATGGTCGCGCGAGCCATGTCGACGCACACCTCACTGCTGCTCCAACCCGACTGCACCAGTGCCGCATTGCAACTCCCGACTGCCAGGTCCGGACTGCGCTCCAGACGCGTTCCAACTGACTGGCAGACCAGAACTCGCGATCCGAACTGGCTTACGGCATACAACGACCGGGAAGTAATAGCAGTCGAGCAAAGATACTACGAGAGGGGATATATTGGTACGCGCCGGTCACAGTCAGGCCAAACAGCTACTCAGTGACAGTAGTAATCTAAGTTATCGTAGTGAGAAGTACGTTAAAAACAGAGTGTAAAATACGAGCCACGCACGGCTCAATTAGTAATTTCTCTAAATAGTTGTGCTAGTCTAGAAACTTTACAAATAGGCTTTCGCGGTATACTGGCGTATATCTGTGTCTGCCAACACACCTTTGTAAAAATTTCTTTGACACCCTTCCGAGAGTTAAACAAACCTGTTGCTACTTGTGCATACTTATATTTTTGAATGCGTTAAGTGGCCACCTGGTATGAGTACCACACACTTGAGCATATTCTGTAGTTCCAACAGATACCATATATGTAATTTGTAAGCAGTCACCTTTTTAATTTGCATTGTACCAGTACCCTGTTGATGAACCGAAACGTGCCACTGTCCGTAACCACCGCTGAGTCTATGTGATCATTCCATTTGGTATCCATAGGAACTGTTGCACCCTCGTATTTGCGCCAGACTGCTGATTTCAGTTGTTGCGCAGTGGTTCTGTACTCCTACTAATTTCCCGTTTCTGCGTTTTGTGTTCCATATTATCTTACATTTTTGAACATGTAAAACTAGTAACCAACTTTCTCGTCACTTTAAAATCTTATCAGTATCGGAGTAGATACTTTTGCCTTTCTTTTTTTCTTTATTTCTTTATCTCTCTCTCTCTCTCTCTCTCTCACTCTGATATAGTTGCTTGCATACAGATAATTGCATCACCGTGGGTTTTCCAACCGCAGCCTCCACCACTGAAGATTTACGCCACTCGTTCTCCCACAACACATTTGTTTATCCCATTAGTTACCTAGTGTCGTCGGCTACAGCCTTCGTTTCCGTATAGTTTCATAGAGCTAAGCTACACTCCTGGAAATTGAAAAAAGAACACATTGACACCGGTGTGTCAGACCCACCATACATGCTCCGGACACTGCGAGAGGGCTGTACAAGCAATTATCACACGCACGGCACAGCGGACACACCAGGAACCGCGGTGTTGGCCGTCGAATGGCGCTAGCTGCGCAGCATTTGTGCACCGCCGCCGTCAGTGTCAGCCAGTTTGCCGTGGCATACGGAGCTCCATCGCTGTCTTTAACACTGGTAGCATGCCGCGACAGCGTGGACGTGAACCGTATGTGCAGTTGACAGACTTTGAGCGAGGGCGTATAGTGGGCATGCGGGAGGCGGGGTGGACGTACCGCCAAATTGCTCAACACGTGGGGCGTGAGGTCTCCACAGTACATCGATGTTGTCGCCAGTGGTCGGCGGAAGGTGCACCTGCCCGTCGACCTGGGACCGGACCGCAGCGACGCACGGATGCACGCCAAGACCGTAGGATCCTACGCAGTGCCGTAGGGGACCGCACCGCCACTTCCCAGCAAATTAGGGACACAGTTGCTCCTGGGGTATCGGCGAGGACCATTCGCAACCGTCTCCATGAAGCTGGGCTACGGTCCCGCACACCGTTAGGCCGTCTTCCGCTCACGCCCCAACATCGTGCAGCTCGCCTCCAGTGGTGCCGCGACAGGCGTGAATAGAGGGACGAATGGAGACGTGTCGTCTTCAGCGATGAGAGTCGCTTCTGCCTTGGTGCCAATGATGGTCGTATGCGTGTTTGGCGCCGTACAGGTGAGCGCCAAATCAGGACTGCATACGACCGAGGCACACAGGGCCAACACCCGGCATCATGGTGTGGGGAGCGATCTCCTACACTGGCCGTACACCTCTGGTGATCGTCGAGGGGACAGTGAATAGTGCACGGTACATCCAAAGCGTCATCGAACCCATCGTTCTACCATTCCTAGACCGGCAAGGGAACTTGCTGCTCCAACAGGACAATGCACGTCCGCATGTATCCCGTGCCACCCAACGTGCTCTATAAGATGTAAGTCAACTACCCAGGCCAGCAAGATCTCCGGATCTGTCCCCCATTGAGCATGTTTGGGACTGGATGAAGCGTCGTCTCAAGCGGTCTGCACGTCCAGCACGAACGCTGGTCCAACTGTGGCGCCAGGTGGAAATGGCATGGCAAGCCGTTCCACAGGACTACATCCAGCATCTCTACGATCGTCTCCATGGGAGAATAGCAGCCTGCATTGCTACGAAAGGTGGATATACACTGTACTAGTGCCGACATTGTGCAAGCTCTGTTGCCTGTGTCTATGTGCCTGTGGTTCTGTCATTGTGATCATGTGATGTATCTGACCCCAGGAATGTGTCAATAAAGTTTCCCCTCCCTGGGACAATGAATTCACGGTGTTCTTATTTCAATTTCCAGGAGTGTATTTGAGTCTATACGCTGAGAACGAAGGAAATTATTATAACAACAGGGTATCCCTGTCTTCGTAAGGGTGTCATCACTGCTGTATGCACAAAAATGTGATCAGTTGACGAACTGGTTGTCAGTGGATTCTGAACGGCGTAAATAACAAAACAAATGCGGGAATCATGGCTGAACCTTAAAATGTTATTGCATGTAACGGCAGCCAAATTCCCACGTTGTGTATGATGTGAGACCCACCGGCTGAAAAGGAGTGTTATGCAAAGCCACGACTGATTTCCCGTCAATTGTAGATTCATCCTCGCCTGACTCAGAATGGAGAGGTAACTGCCTTTCAGCTATTCTCCATCGTTTACATCAAACTGCTAACACTTACCGCACTGAAAGCAGTAGTCATGGTTAAAATGATGAGGACCGCGCAGAACTATGCTACAAGCAGGGACGTGATTCAGCAGCAGAAGGTGGGAGAATATCCTGCCGTCTGAGGATGCTTCTTCAATTTACATAGCTTTGAATAAAATTATTTGACAGCCGGTGCGGAGCATTTTGTTCAACATGTGAATTTGAAAATTCTTACTAACCTACGAGGCAGGCGTCAAAAATTAACAACCTGGGAAACAGAATCCATGAAGAAAAGGTTGCTTCTTTCCTAAATTTTTAAAGAACAACTTCAATATTTGAAAGATAAAGGTTTACATTTTATCGCAAATACGGTAAGCCTAGCATGCAATGTGTAAAGCAAGAAGGCATGCTATCGGAAGAACCCAGAACCCTGACACCAGTTTGAAGATTTATCTGAATGAAGACATTATAAAGTTAAATGAAGGTAACAGCTTTTCGAAAATTGACGATCGATCTCTTCCTGACAAAAAGATCCTTGGATCCTCCGACACAGCTTTCCCATTGTTCTGAATATTATTCCTGTCCGCAACTTTGATGCACGAACTGTTAAGGTGATTATGCGATAAATCTCACTCTTGTCGGCTCTTGCAATCTTCGCGATTGTGTGGATGCTGTTTCTCTGTAAGTCTGATGGTATGTCGCCAATCTCATACGTTCTACACACTAATATGAATAGTCGTTGTCTTGCCAATTCCTCCATTAGTTTTTATAAATTCCTATGGAATGTAATCCTTCTGTTCTGCCTCATTTGATCTTAGGTCCTCCAAAGCTGTTTTCATTTCTGACTCTAGTATTAGATCCCGTATATTTTCCATATCGACTCCTGTTTCTTTTTCTGTCACGGGGTCAGAGAAGTCCTGCCCCTCATAGCTGTCTTCAATGTACTCTTTACACCTATCCTATCTCTACTCTTCATTTAATAGTTGGTTTCCTATTGAACTCTCAATGTTACCGCCCTAGCTTTAAACTTCACCGCCGGCCGGAGTGGCCGAGCGGTTCTAGGTGCTTCAATCTGAAACCGCGCGACTACTACGGTCGCAGGTTCGAATCCTGCCTCGGGCATTGATGTGTGTGATGTCCTTAGGTTAGTTAGGTTTAAGAAGTTCTAGAGGACTGATGACCTCAGCAGTTAAGTCCCATAGTGCTCAGAGCCATTTTTAACGTCACCTAAAGTAGTTTTCACATTGCTGTGTGCTGAGCTAGTCCTTCTGGCAGTCATATCTTTCATGATTTCCTCACAATTTTTACGTAGCCATTTCGCTTTACCTTCCTCTTTCTTTCAGTTCAGCGTGACGTGTATTTCTGTATTCCTGAATTTCCCAGAACGTTATTGTGCTTTCATCTGTCGTCGATCAACTGAAATATTTCTTCTGATACCCAAGGCTTCCTCATAGTTACGTTCTTTAATTTTTTTTCAATTTTTTAGAGATGACCATTACTCTTCAGCTGAACTGCCTACTGAGGTATTTATTACTGCAGCGTATATAGCCTCAGAGACTTCCAGCGTATCTGTTCATGCCTAAGTATTTCCGTATCCCACTTCTCTGCACATTGTTTCTTTCCGTCTAGTCTCTTAAACTTCAATATACACTTCACCATTGCTACACTGTGAATTGAGTCTCTGTCTGCTCCTGGGCAGAATATCCACTTCGCCATGATATAATCAAACTGAAATCTCCCATATGAAAGACGCACGACAAAGAGTTTAGATAAAAAGAGAATAGAAGCTTTTGAAATGTTTTGCTGCAGGATTATGGTGGAGATTAAAACGGTAGATCACATAACCAATGAGGAAGTACTGAATAGAACTGACCACAGCTTGACTAGAAGAAGTGATCAGTTGGTAGTACACATTTTGACACATCAAGGGATTACGAATTCATTATCGGAGGGAAGTGTGGGGGATAAAACTCGTAGAGAGAGGCCAAGGGTTGAACACAGTAAGTGTTCAGAAGGGTGTAGGTTGCAGCAGTTATTGGGAGATGAAGAAGGTTGCACAGTATGGAGTAGCATGGAGAGCTGTGTCAAACCAGTTTTCGGGCTGACGACCACATCAACAAGAATAAGTCAGTCAGTCATTTAAAGTTATGTAGTACTCAACTTGACAGCGTAGATACTTGTCAGTTATATATTAGGTAATTTTTTGAGCAATAAGAAGCCATTAATGTCTTACAGCCTTTAGTGTTGCTCATGGGAGTTCATTAGTTGACTTCCATAAGAGGAGGGATACTGTTGACAAGTTTTGGTTCCGATTGGGTCGCAGTAGCTTATGACCAGTCCTACTATTCCAAAATGTGAGTTTTCCGCGACGCCAGATCTTATATTTTCGAACCGAAAGACTAGCATTGCTCCGTTTCTGCGCAGAAGTGTCAGAGCGGTAGTTGCCTGCAGTCAGCGAATCCAACGTTCTGCCTTTAGCAGTGAGTTTCCGCCGCCACTTCGGCGTCTACGATCCTCTCGCTTACCATTTCCACATTACTTTTCCCAGGTTCTTGGCTCCATTCTGTTCGACAACGACCGAGGCGGGACGCTGAATTCATTAAAAGTTTTGTGTTTGCTGTAAGTGGTGAGTTAGGCTGCTGCCCACCATGGCGCTCCCCTACCACGCCACACCCTCCCACGCCTTATCTACCCCAAGGCACGCCCCGCCCCTAACCTGATATGCATTATGCACACCGCAGTCGCTGGCGCCAGTATTTGTGTTTGGGCACGGCCGTGTAGCTCCGTTTATCTTCCAATCGTCTCACGCTTTGCAAATTTAATCTCGACGTCTGTCGACGTTAATAAAACACCAGTTCTCCGTCGGCATCTGCCGGAGCTACACGGGAGATGGCGGAGGAATCCTCGGCCGTTGTGCGCAGGAAATTGTCCTGCCAGCTGCGACGCCTGCCGGCGATGGTGAGTCCCCAACCCCTCTCCTCCCCCCCCCCCCACCTCCTCGTAAAGGAGCGACTTTCCTCTGCCACGCTCCTCTCTCCTCCATACTCTCCACTGAATTTCTCCGGTACGGCCGGGGGATGCGGGCCAGATGTGTCAGGTACATTGCTCCGCTTAACTTGCCTCTGCAGCGGGACAATTTCCGACACTGTCAAATACGTCATGTTCTGCGATAATACCTTCCTAATTAACAAAGCGAGGTCGAAGCATACACTCCCTCGTATAGCTCAATCTTGTCATACAAAGTAAGGATCCAGCAAATTATTGTTCAACAGCAGACTGCGGTCGGTGCCCTCAAAACTGCTTTTTAGTCACATGGTAACCTTCGAGGTAGAGCTTCATTGAGTAACATTTCTGACGACCAGTTTTCAATAAGACATTCGCTCGAAGAAAACAAGTGCTTTCTCGCTTACGGCGTTACGATTCGTCTTCTTTCTCCTGTTTTCAGCAACACGCGTTGTAAAAGTAGTGTTTGATATTCACGAGAAATATTATGTTTCAATACCCCATATCAAGTAGCATGTCTTGTAAAAGGGTTATTAATTTCGTTATTCTGAAATCGCTACCTTACTTGGTATCGTGTCTAACGATTAAGCTGAATAAGAATTCCCACCTATTGAAATCATGGTAGGTCCCAAGTACTTTCCTGCCTCAGTTACATAGTTCAAACTAACTTATCATTCAATAATACGGTTGGCTATACTACATAGTGTTGTGGAACACCTGAACAGTAATAGCCGGCCAGAGTGGTCGAGCGTTCTAGGCGCTTCAGTCTGGAACCGCACGACCGCTACAGTCTCGGGTTCGAATCATGCCTCAGGAGTGGATGTGTGTGATGTCCTTAGGTTAGTTAGGTTTAAGTAGTTCTAAGTTCTAGGAGACTGATGACCTCAGATGTTAAGTCCCATAGTGCTCAGAGCCATTTTTGAACAGTAATCTTCCTATCTGTCCAAAAACAGTAGAGCAAGATTGGCGTAAAGCGTCCACTCAAAAATGAGGTCGTTAAGGACTGAGCACAAATTCGAGATTAGGAATGGACTGAGAATAGATCGTTTAGCCCTTTTCAAAAGAAGCGTCCATGAATTTGCTTGCATCGATTTAGAAATTCTAAACGTGCGTGGCCGGACGGGGTTATGAAACGTTGCCCTCCCGAATGCGAGTACAGCATGAAAACCAATAAGCCACCTAGTTCGGGGGTCGGCCCGAAACTCCCTGTAGAAAAGACGAATGAACTGTTACACTCCTCCAGTTAAGTGTATCAAAATACGATTTACGTTACATGCAGGATCTTTTTATTCAGAACTATGAGTGTCTATCACCAGTAGAGTGGAAAAAATGCAGTAACTGTATTTGCCGCTGCTTAAATCAAAGGAAAGTAGTGGCAAGATTCAACCACATGGCCCGAATTGACGGACGCCGATAATCAAAAATTGTCCAAAATTATCCAATATAACCATCTTCAGAACTTACATGAGGTACTTATAATTTTCATGTTTAGTATTCCTTTTTCTTCAATTGCTATATTTGTATTTACTGAAATAATTACCGACCCACTTGCACACAAGGAATATTTATTTCTTTAACCGGTTTCAGCCACTGTGTAACTTTCTTCAAATCTTATTAATTGCGAGTGTCAAAAACAAGATGCATGGATCAAGTTTCTGTTGTCATGTGGTTTATAATGCTTGTATAAAGAGGTATAAGGAAGCCACTCGCAAGTAATGCGATAGTTACAGCCTTCTGAAGACGGCCGCTAAGTGCCTGAAATTGGTAGAGGGAATAAATATTTCTACTGGGCAGCTGGGTTGCTGATTACTTCAATAAACGTACTCCATTACAAATTATTATAATGTCAGCTCTAATGTCATTTAATTGTAAATAAATAATAAATGTCAAATTTTCTAATAGAAAACTGCTCTGCAAGTGAAATTAAAAACACTTCAGTGTTAGTCTCCTTCTTTGTCTTTGCTCTCTCTCAGAAAGTAAAATGTAGAGCACAAAAAAACATAAATATCATGTGGCCATATTCTCGCTCAGAAATCTCCGTTCAGAAGTAGACATTGGATTACTCTCTAAACTAACTCGGGCTTCCTGTTGATTTCCGTCTAGAATCCCACTGCCACCCTAATCTTCTACCATCATGTGTAGCGATGCTACTCCATTTTACCTTTTTAGGGCACTTCCTTTGAACAATCAGCTGATATAAGTTGTGTAATTACAATGCACGTAAATACACATCAAATGAAATTTTGCATCACCTCATTTCCGAGAATTCCGGAACCTGTTCAAAAAATTGGAATGAAGAACAACATAAACATCATTTCCGCCCGTTTTATTGCTCATGAAAACTACACATTGCATGTTGTACCACCATACAGCGAGACCTTCAGAGATGGTGGTTCAGATTGCTGCATACACCGGTACCTCTAATATCTAGTAGCCCGTCCTCTTGCACTGATGCATGCATGTATTCGTCGTGGCATACTATCCTCTTGTTCAACAAGACACTGTTGACCAAAAGTTGTCCCACTTCTCAACAGCGATTCGGCTGGTCATCCATAAACAGCCCTTTTCAATCAAGCTTAGGCATGTTCGATAGGGTTCATGTCTGGAGAACATACTGGCCACTCTAATCGAGCGATGTCGTTATGCTGTAAGAAGACATTCACAAGACGTGCACGATGGGAGAACGAATTGTCGTCCAAGAAGACGAATGCCCCGCCAGTATGCTGCCGATATGATTGCACTATTATTTGGAGGAGGGGATTCACGTATCGTGCAGCCGTTACGGCGCCTTCCATGACCATCAACGGCGTACGTCGGTCCCACATAATGCCACCTCAAAACAGCTGGACAGTGCGTCTAAGGCGTTCAGCCTGACCGGGTTGCCTCCAAACACGCCTCCGACTATTGTATGGTGGAAGAAATATGCGACACTCATCGGTGATGAGAACTTGATGCCAGTACTGAGCAGTCCATTCAGCATGTTGAGCCTATCTGTACCGCGCTGCATGGTGTCGTGGTTGCAAAGATGGATGTCGCCATGAACGTCGGGAGTGAAGCTGCACATCATGCATCCTAATGCGCACAGTCTGAGCCGTAACACGACGTCCTGTGGCTGCACGAAAGGATTTATTCAACATGGGGCGTTGCTGTCAGGGATCCTCCGAGCCATAATCCGTAGGTAGCAGGCGGTCATCCACTGCAGTAGTAGCCCTTGGGCGGCCTGAGCAAGGCATGTCATAGACAGTTCCTGTCTCCCTGTGTCTCCTCCATCTCTGAACAACATCGCTTTGGTTCACCGCGAGACGCCTGGACACTTCCCTTGTTGAGTGCCCTTCATGGCACAAAGTAACAATGCGGACGCGATCGAACCGCGGTATTGACCGTATAGGCATGGTTTAACTGCAGACAACACTAACCTTGTACTTCCTTCCTGGTGGAATGACTGGAACTGATCGGCTGTCAGACTGCCTCTGCTGCTCATGCATGGCTGTTTTACATCTTTGGGCGGGTTTAGTGACACCTCTGAACAGTGATAGGGACTGTGTCTGCGATGCAACATCCACAGTCATTGTTTATCTTCTGGAGTTTTGGGAACCGGGGTGATGCAAAACTTCCTTGATGTGTGAATATAAAAAAGCATTGCTACAATGAGTGAATATTACTTATAAGATTACTAACACTGCAAATATAGCTTAGCAAATGTGTCGCCATTTGTGACGTTTTCAAATGATACGAAGGAATTTTGCTCATAGTGGTTTTTGTGTGCATCTATGGTATCTTTAGGAATTTCCATCCTCTTTTCAATGCTGCACGGAATACAGAGCTATCTGGCATCGTCTGCGAAAAATTAAGTTCACTATTCTAATAACCTTGTCAAGTTTATTAATGAAATACTACACGTTGAAATTATAGAACCCAAATGTATAACAGAACGTATACTGTATATGCTGCTACGTATGAATTACTGTTAACAGTTCAGCGATAAGGCTGTTCTCATCAAAACTCATAGTAACGCAACTCCTACAACACCAACAACAGGGTCAGTTACATGGTCCATACAACCACTTACAGAAAAGACTTCATGGCACTTCAATCTGTATTCGATGTTTACAAAACGTCTCTTCTTCAGAAATGCTTTCCTTGTCATTGCCAGTCTACATTTTATATCCTTTCTATTTCGGCTATCATCAGGTATGTTGCTTCGCAAATAGCAAAACGCACCTACTGTTTTTAGTGTCTCATTTCCTAATCTAATTCCCTCAGTATCACCTGATTTAACTTGACTACATTCCGTTATTCATGCCTTGCTTTTGTTGATGTTGATTTCATATCCTCATTTAAAGATACTGCCCATTTTGTTTAACGGCTCTTCCAAGTCCTTTGTTGCTTCTGACAGAATTCCTTTACTGATTGCTCAGTGTACAGATTGAACAACATTGGGGTCGGCTACAACCCTGTCTCACTCCCTTCTCAACCACTGCTTCCCATTCATCACCTCGACTCTTATAACTTCCAATCTGGTTTTTGTACAAGTTGTAAATATCCTTTTGCTCTCTGTATTTCATCCCTGCTTCCTTCCGAATTTCAAAGAGAGTATTCTAGTCAACATTTTCAAAAGATTTCTCTAAGTCTACAAATGCTATAAACTTAGTTTTCCCTTTCCTTAACGAATTCTCTAAAGCAAGTCGTTGGATCTGTGTCGCTTCGCTTGTTCCTTCATTTTTTCGAAATCCAGACCGATCTTCTCCTAGGTGGGGTTCTACCAGCTTTTCCATTCTTCTGTATAGAATTTGCGTTTGTGTTTTGGAAACACAATTTACTAAACTGATAGCTCAGTAACTTACCCACCTGCCAGAGCCTGGTTTCCTTGAAATTGTAATTATTATATTTTTCTTCAAGTCGGAGTGTATTTCGCCTGTCTCATACATCTTGTTCACCTGATTGGATAACTTTCTCACGGCTGTCTCTCTCAAGGCTATTAATAGTTCTGAAAGAATCTTGTTTTCTATCTAGGTCTTATTTCGACTTAAGTCTTTCAGAGCTTTGTGAAAGTCTTCTCAAAGTGTCATATCTCCAATCAGTACTCTTCCCTTCCTATATTGTTGCTTTCAAAATGATCTCCCTTGTTCGGACCCTTTATGTACTTCTTCCTCCTTTCACCTTTCCCTTCTTTTGTTAGGAATGGTCCTCCGTCTCAGCTCTTTTCCCCATGTGCCTCTTTAATTTTCCTGTAGATGTTATCTATCTAACCAATAATGAAGTATACTTCTAAGTCCATACATCTGTCCTCTAGCCATTCCTGCTTGCCAATTTTGCATTTAATATGAATATTGTTTTTTAGACGTTTGTATTTCCTTTCACCTGCTTCGACTACTCCATTTTTAAATTTTTTATGCATGTTGTTTTCACGTCTAGAATAGTTTTTCCATAACGAAACATAAAATTGTTGACTGTCGTACGATAGTTCTTTACAGTTTCTTGAAACTCTTCTGCTGTCCCTTCCCTGGATAAAATATTATGCGATTGATAGTCCGCCTCGATGGAAATCAGTTTTGATTTTCTTTCTGCGAAGATATCGCCTTCATCAGTTGGTTTCTTTATTTCTCGTAATTGGTATCTTTATTATTATTACGCAAAAAAGTTCCTACGTGTATGCTGTGTGGTTCCAGATAATTTACTGTTTGAACAGTTTTATATTAGCTTTTTACTTTCTAACCTGTGCATGGCTTTTTAGTTCACTATCGTTTTTTCAGCATGATTCCTGTGTTTGCTAAACTCATAGCAACTCGTATGAATCACAACTTAGTACATACAACCAGAAACTTGCGAGGTAACATCACAAAGATGTCCTGGCTCACATGCGATTCCTCTTCGTCGAAATGTCTTACCTCAACTCGTCTAGGGGTTGAACCGCACGTGTCTCATTACACGCCCCCAATTAGACATTTGTGAACTTGTTGTTGTCTGTCTGATAGTTTGCGAAATTGTCTAAACATACAACGTTAATATAACATATAACAACAGTAATAATAATATCGGGATCCTAATTAACGACCCATAAATGATGTAGGCCACACAGTTGCGATTTGGTCAGAATAAAGTTTATTCAGAAAACAAACTAACAGCGCAAGTGGTCGTATTTACAATTACTATTACACTCGAGTGCATGTCCAGTTGATACAGTTCGATCATTCACAATCTCATCGTGAGTTACAGGTCCAGCACTCCACCACATTAACTACGCGAAAAGTCAGAGTTCACACCAGGTGCGCGGCTGCTCACCGCTCAGAGACGAAGTCCAGCGATACCACACAACGCGGAATTTTCTAAGCCGTTTCATTTCCTAGCTGCCTGAAGACCGACCGTCGTCTTTCGCTTCTCCACCAGCACTAACTAGGGCAGTACCCTTTTCTGTAGCCGTCCATCTGATTGGCTACAGTTTATTCTACGTTATTTTACATTTTTACATATTTAAATAATCAAAGCTTGACCACTTTCACATTCTAAATAAAGTAACAGTAATATACATTATATAATAAACGTTAAATTCTTTTACATACAACCAATACTATTTCCTTCTTAGCTTCGAATGCCAAGGCCAGTAGCCTTGCATCAATGTTCTTGCTGATAAATAAATAAAGAACAAAAGTAACAAATTTTACAACAAATATTCAATTACCTAATGATTCAATAAGGTGTCATGCGGTCATCGTTCATTGTGTTTTGTTTGAAGGAAATGATGATTGATGCTTAACTGTACACACTGATAATTTAAATTTAATATATCATTTAAACTAACATTTTGTCATTTTAATATGCGCTTCTGTATGAAATGTCGATCTTGAAGATCGACCAAAGCGTTCAGATTTTAGCATTCAAGTCTTTCATACAAAACTTGTTAATTTCACTTTAGCAGTAAATCCTAAACTATTATAGATAAGATCAATGTTCTAATTTTATTGAGACCATCATAAAAATTTATGAAGGATGGCAGATTTACATTACTGTGGCTTCATTCCCTGCACTACTACAGAATTAAATAGTTTTCACAAATGTTTCCCTTTATGGACGAGCTTAGGTAAGCCATATTTAACACTGCTACATCTCCTCAGCATCCACTGGGTTTCCCTATGACGGATGACGTAGATTCTCGTCTCTCTCACTCGCAAACTACAGCGCTTAGGCCTGATTCAGCACAATAGACGTCTGTGAATTTCCCATCTCGTGGTGAATCTGCACTCTTTGTGGCACACGGTCCGGGACGGCAGGGTTCGTTTCACAATGCCTGAAGGCTGACACTTTCACCCATATATTTAAATGAGAACAAAATGTTCATTAACTCACAAACTCTCGAACAAGGTACACATAAAGCATTGAAAAGTGACAGCTTTTAACTTTCGGAGAACAATTCAAAAATAAAACCCACCACTGCACAGATATTGAAACTCGTCTACACACGCTGCAACGCAGCAATAGTTTCAGCCATAAACTAATAATAAAAGAGTATCATTACGCAAAACAGGCTACAGTGGAAGGCAATGCGCAAAAACTGAAAACAGCGCATGTTAGCAACACACTCTTTGCTACCTAAAGAGAACATGCGAAGGACACACAACAGAAATAACAAACATACACGCATAACAAATATCACCATTCTCCTGTCACACACAGATATCAAAGTGGGTGACAGAAGTCAGCAGTACTCCAGCTACAGCTATCAAAACGTTCTCGCGGTACTCGAACCACCAAGATGCCGTCATGTTTGGAACTAACGCCAAAATATTAAGTTATGTTATTCTGTGTTTTTAGAGCAACTAACACAGCAGAGCAACTAATATTAGTACATGAGAGATTATGGTACAAAATAGTAACATTACTATACATATTATGTATAATTGTCTTATCTAACTTATTTATAGGGTTTTATTTGATGTGACTTCTGTACAACCATGTAAATGTTTTACTGACTATTTACTATTTATGGATCTGGCGGTTCAACTGAAGGGTTCCTTTCTGAAAAGAATTAGTCGACGGCTAGCAGGCAAAGTTTTCGCATCTCGTGAACTGAACTAGGCAAGAGGAACAGAAAGACTGTACCCTATGGCCTAGTATGTGGAATTAATTTAGCTTATTATTCGTTGCATCCTTTGGTTAAATTCTTACTACGAAAATCCGACACTCAGAAGAGATTTTTCGTAATTAGTTTCATTGCCGTAGCCATGGATACTTCTGCAGCCCTTTTTAGACAGCCACAGCAGATCGATACCACCACCATCCTCATCTCAGACTGTCACTTGAGCGCTGTGTAATTGCCTGGCGCACTTACGAGGTTCTTTTTCAATGTTGAGCACTCGCATCGTATCCTTAGTCGTTTACATACACATGGTCCTATACCAAATGCTAACATATTTCAAACTATTGACCAGTATTAGGCTAACAAATTATTCCAACGAAGTTTCAATACAGGTAATAAACTTTGCAGAGCAGTAAATTTCATAATTATCAGGTGAGAATAGGTTTTGAAGTAGTCCACATATTGTTAAAAATAACGATAGTTGAAGTTTCCCCAAGTTCAATTGTGAAGTAAAGATCTGAAGTATTCAGTTTAAAAATCGTCCTCATTGAATTCTCGGTACAGTATTACAGTTACCGGCAAAAACCGTGATGATTGATGGCAGTTACTGGCTAGTGCACTGTGAAGGGTCATAATAAGGACAATTGCTGTACATGTTTGCAAGTAACAGGGTTCATAATTTATTGTGTATATATTTAATAGTGTTTCTGATATTGTGTTGTGACTAAAATGTTCAGTCTTGAATTGAGTCTACTGATAAATTAGCTTTTAGGTTCCCATTTCAATTGCTGAGCGAGGTTTAAGTTTCATCCTGCAGTTACGGCATTAAATAAGTGCACTTGCTAGCTGTCTAATATTTATGTTCTATAGTATGAAACTGGCTACTACTATTAAGACTTTACTAGAGCCAAGTAACAAACGTTTCCTTTCAGCTAACTTATACAAGGAAGGAATGCACTTTCAGAATACAAACAGCAATATGACTGGGGACTGTCACTAGCTGACAACCATTTCAGGGACAGTATTTTTCAATAATTAAGCTGATAAAAGAACCTCTTATCCAAGTTAGTATTGCTCCACCATTACAAATTAGTTACCTACAATAACCATTAGATTTCTAATCTAAAATACAGACAATAAGTGTTACTGAGAGGCAATTTTTTGCAAAAACCGTTAATAGTCGTCTTGTGCTGTTCACACCAAACTACTGTTATATTGCTTTACATACTGAGCTGCTGCTTCGTATCTTATTTGCATAACATAATTTCAGTATCAAGTAAAGTCAACCCTAGTAGTTAACTTCATGAATCTTGGTACAACTATGCCTAACTAGGCTTGCGACCGTTTCCTTTTGCGTAGTTGTAGTTTACTTTTTTATTAGTAGAACACTGTTTCGATTCCATTTTTTTGCTTCCTTTCAATAGAAACCTTTAGAGAAACATACACAGTCCGATACCTTCCAAAACATACGATCACGGTCAAATAAGAATCTTTTCACAGGTGCAACATTAACGGTGCAATGTTAATTTGGTAGTAGCCTGTAGTGTTCTAAACTGTGTCCACAACATTACCACAAGTCCAGTGGTATAACACTTACATATGTAAGGAAACTTCTTCGTAAATGTTCATAACAGCTGCTCATACCGCTGCAGATAACATGCTGAACGCCGATGAAACGGCAACAAACGTAAAAACTATGCCGAAAAAAAGGCAACAAGAATACAAACAACGCAGTTACTAAAAAATAAAAATATAAAACTGTCACACAATACGCTATGTAGAACCAAACAGTGCACATAAGATAACGTTTATGCTATATTTGTAACGATGCCAATTTAGCATGTTTTAGAATAAATAATTGCAGTAATGATGGCAATACCCTCGCTGAAAATCGTTAGCAAATGAAATCCAACAGAACTACTTTGCGTCCACATTAACCAACAGTACCGTACATCAGTATCAATGACATTATTTAAACTTGATGGTGCTCAATTCGTATTTTATTCTCATATTATGTTGAGATTTTCTTGTTCGCATAGTTCGTGATGGCTTTCGTTACGATATATTGACCCGAAGTTTGTTTTCAAATGATTTAACTACATAATGTCAAACAGTGGAATATCCAGGATGTCATATAACAATGTGTGTGTGTGTGTGTGTGTGTGTGTGTGTGTGTGTGTGTGTGTGTGTGTGTTTAATAATAAGATCAGTCCTGATTGAACACAAAAACGACACAGTACGGAATGTATCCACAGTTGTAACAATATTTTAAACAATTTTTTTTGTAGAATTGTGTGCAGTATGCGTACCATTAAAAACCGGCTTCTCTTATGGCACGGCATTCACCGTAGCACACTCTGCATGCAACAAACAATATTCATTTAGCATAGCACCGCGTGCAATAGCCACAACAATCCATAATTCAACGCTCACAACTTCCGACTGAAGTTATTACAGCAGACATCACTTAAAGCATCTTTGAGTATAACACTGTGACTCCATTAATACTCAAGATCACTAGAGTACCAACAATACTCCAAAACACTCTGGCTGTTCTCCTTACAATTTACTGAAGCTGTTCTGCACCTCCATGCCATGTCCGTGTGCGACCGGGGAAAACAGCAGTGGCTCTGACAGGTTGCTGTCCACACAAGCCAGCACTACCAGCGCTGACGGTCTCTATCGCGTATCGATACGCACGCCGGATGGGCACAAAACAGACAGTATGCAGAAAGCAAAGCAGAGGCCGGCTCCTGTGATTTGTATGAACTCATACATTGCGCACGACACCATACTACAATACTGGCCATTAAAATTGCTACACCAAGAAAAAATGCAGAAGATAAACGGGTATTCATTGACAAAAATATAATACTAGAACAGACATGTGATTACATTTTCATGCAATTTGGGTGCATAGATCGTGAGAAATCAGCACTCATAACAACCTCTGGCCGTAATAACTGCCTTGATACGCCTGGGCATTGAGTCAAACAGAGCTTGGATGGCGTGTACAGGTACAGCTGCCCATGCAACTTCAACACGATACCACTGTTAATCAAGAGTAGTTACTGGCGTATTGTGACTAGCCAGTTGCTCGCCCACCATTGACCAGACGTTTTCAATTGGTGAGAGATCTGGAGAATGTGCTGACCAGGGCAACAGTCGAACATATTCTGTATCCAGAAATGCCCGTACAGGACCTGCAACATGCGGTCGTGCATTATCCTGCTGAAATATAGGGTTTCGCAGGGATCGAATGAAGGATACAGCCACGGTTCGTAGCACATGTTAAATGTAACGTCCACTGTTCAAAGTGCCGTCAATGCGAACAAGAGGTGACCGAGACGTGTAACCAATGGCACCCCATACCATCATGCCGGGTGATACGCCAGTATGTCGATGACGAATTCACGCTTCCAATGTGCGTTCACCGCGATGTCGCCAAACACGGATGCGACCATCACGGTGCTGTAAGCAGAATCTGAATTCATCCGAAAAAATGACGTTTCGCCATTCGTGCACCCAGGTTCGTCGTTGAGTACACCATCGCAGGGTCTCCTGTCTGCGATGCAGCGTCAAGGGTAATCGCAGCCAAGGTCTCCGAGCTGATAGTCCGTGCTGTTGCAAACGTCGTCGAACTGTTGGTGCAAATGGTTGTTGTATTGCAAACGTCCCCATCTGTTGACACAGTGATCGAGATGTGGCTGCGCGATCCGTTAGAGCCATGCGGGTAAGATGCCTGTTATCTTAACTGACAGTGATACGAAGCTGTTGCGATCCAGCACGGCTTTCCATATTACCCTCCTGAAAACAACAGATTCCTTATACTACTAACAGTCACTGGGTCTCGACCTACACGAGCAGCAATGTCGCGATACGATAAATCGCAAACTCGTTTGGCTACAATCCGACCTTTATCAAATTCGGAAACGTGATGGTACGCATTTCTCCTCCTTGCACGAGGCACCACAACAACGTTTCACCAGGCAAAGCCCGTCAACTGCTGTTTGTGTATGAGAAATCGATTGGAAACTTTCCTCATGTGAGACGTTGTATGTGTCGCCACCGGCGCTAACCCTGTGTGAATGCTCTGAAAAGCTAATCATTTGCACATCACAGAATATTCTTCCAGTCGGTTAAATTTCACATCTGTAGCACGTCATCTTCGTGGTGTAGCAATTTTAATGGTCAGTAGTGTTCTTTGGGAAAGATAGCCTTATTCAATTAAAAAAATTCCAGTAGGTATACAAGTTATCCAGGGTAATATTTCATATCGCAAGAAGGAAAGGCCATTTAGTAAGGAGAAGGGTCAACAGGTTGACAATTTTATGTCGTTTATCTGGATTAGTATTGTGTAGATGTGGTATACTTCTGTAGAATCTATTACATGCACTCCGTTTATGGCTGACTTTACGTAAATGGCTATTCCTTATTGTGGATGGTGGATAGCTTCGACCAGTGTATAACCAGGTGTTCGTCCTCTATGCTGAAGATCTTGCTCAACTTTGGCATATGTTTCTTGAATGTTGACAACATTGTTTCTGTAGATGCTCACATTTGGCAGAGCTTATGCATTCAATATTAAGCTGCATAATGCGAACTCGGTGTATCTCGTCCGGAAAAGGACGGTTATTAGGTTTGGTTCAAATGGCTCTGAACACTATGAGACTTAACTTCTAAGGACATCAGTACCCTAGAACTTAAAACTGCTTAAACATAACTAACCTAAGGACATCACACACATCCATTCCCGAGGCAGGATTCGAACCTGTGACCGTAGCGGTCGCTCAATTCCACACTGTAGCGCCTAGAAACGCTCGGCCACCTCGGCCGGCTATTGGTTATGTTTCCGGACATACTGTATATCACCTATGACACTGTTGCTCGTATAGCACCACCCAGGGGTCACGTGTAGTTTGAAATAGGTTATACCTACGAACGTGAGCAACGATCGACCCCTATCCTCATGTTATCGGTCGGCAATAACAGAGACCGAGCTAATCCGGGGTGGCAGACCGCTAGCGTGCCCCCTGGCGATAGGATAAGCAGGCTGTTACGTAGCTGCAAGAAAACAGGCTGAAGCGCGTCTTCGACTAAAGTATGTACGGCTGGATAAACATCGACAGAAATGTGAATGTACGCTTTCCCGGCGTATACAGCTGGCGAAGAGTTCTCGGGCTTGCAGCCGGGTGGAAGACCGAGAACTCTTCGCCATCGACAGAAATGGCTGACAAATGATGATGAGTATGATGATGCAGGAGACCCGCAGCGCCTACTAGGCAAGGTCCTAGCGAAGTTGGGGTGCTATTGCCTTCCTCCAACCGTAATGGAGATGAATGATGATGATAAAGACGACATAACAACACCCAGTCATCTCGAGGCCGGGAAAATCCCTGACCCCGCGGATAATCGAACCCGAGACCCAATGCGATGGATACTAGAGCGCTACCGCAAGACCACGTGCCTCGGACGAATACCTCCCACATAATAAGTCATACTTGCAACGGCCTTGTCAAAGAGGATGGAGGAGCGGACAGAGGTTCAAGGCATTCTCTTATCTTGGAATGGGAACCTGGCCTAAGAGACCGAAGAATCAATAGTAGCCAACGGAATGAAGATTCAGAAGTCAATGAAAACAACTTTATTAAAGGTATATAATGTAATTCACAGGATATATGGCCGGTAATTGAAAAAGTGTCATGCATGATGCTCTCTCCGTTAGTCTTCCGTTTTACTCACACAATGCTCATCGCCTATCTCCGCACTATCATATATATGCTAATGGCTCACTCGCCTCGTCTCGATAAGTGTTTACACATGTAAGTCCATCCCTTCTATACTTTATTTAGTAGAATTACTGTTGAAGTGAGTGAGAAAAAGTCCTCGTAGGAGCCCTTGTACCCGTGGCCTAGGGGTAGCGTCTTTGATTCATAATCAAAACGTCTTCGGTCCCAGGTTCGATCCCCGCCATTTCCTAAATTTTGATAAATAATCAGCATTGGCGGCCGAAGACTTCCGGCATAAGAAGTCGCCTCATTCTGCCAACGGCCTTGTTAAAGAGGGCGGAGGAGCGGATAGAGGTTCAGGGCACTCTCTTGTCCTAGGGGTGGGAAATTGCCCCTAAAGGCGGATGAATCAGCAATGATCAACGACATGAGGATGCAGAAGGCAATGGAAACCACTGCATTAAAGACACGTAACGTGTATCCACAGGACATGTGGCCTGTAGTTGAAGAAGTGTCATGATGATCACTCCAATAGTCCCCCATTCAGATCTCCGGGAGGGGACTGCCAAGGGGGAGGTTACCATGAAAAAAAGATTGAATAATCAACGAAAGGATAATGTTCTACGAGACGGGGCGTGGAATGTCAGAAGCTTGAACGTGGTAGGGAAACTAGAAAATCTGAAAAGGGGAATGCAAAGGCTCAATCTAGATATAGTAGGGGTCAGTGAAGTGAAGTGGAAGGAAGACAAGAATTTCTGGTCAGATGAGTATCGGGTAATATCAACAGCAGCAGAAAATGGTATAACAGGTGTAGGATTCGTAATGAATAGGAAGGTAGGGCAGAGGGTCTGTTACTGTGAACAGTTCATTGAGTGGGTTGTTCTAATCAGAATCGACAGGAGACGAACACCGACAACGATAGTTCAGGTATACATGCATGCCGACGTCGCAAGGTGAAGGTGAAGAGATAGAGAAAGTGTATGAGGATATTGAAAGGGTAATGCAGTATGTAAAGGGGGACGAAAATCCAATAGTCATGGGCGACTGGAATGCAGTTGTAGGGGAAGGAGTAGAAGAAAACGTTACAGGAGAATATGGGCTTGGGACAAGGAATGAAAGAGGAGAAAGACTAATTGAGTTCTTAACTAGTTTCAGCTAGTATTAGCGAATACCCTGTTCAAGAATCATAAGAGGAGGAGGTATACTTGGAAAAGGCCGGGAGATACGGGAAGATAACCATTACATTACATCATGGTCAGACAGAGATTCAGAAATCAGATACTGGATTGTAAAGCGTACCCAGGAGCAGATATAGACTCAGATCACAATATAGTAGTGATGAGGAGTAGGCTGAAGTTCAAGACATTAGTCAGGGAGAATCAATACGCAAAGAAGTGGGATACGGAAGTTCTAAGGAATGACGAGATACGTTTGAAGTTCTCTATCGCTATAGATACAGCAATAAGGAATAGCGCAGTAGGCAGCACAGTTGAAGAGAAATGGACGTCTCTAAAAAGGGCCACCACAGAAGTTGGGAAGGAAAACATAGGTACAAAGAAGGTAGATGTGAAGAAACCATGGGTAACAGAAGAAATACTTCAGTTGATTGATGAATGGAGGAAGTACAAACATGTTCAGGGAAAATCAGGAATACAGAAATATAAGTCGCTGAGGAATGAAATAAATAGGAAGTGCAGGAAAGCTAAGACGAAATGGCTGCAGGAAAAATGTGAAGACATCGAAAAAGATATGATTGTCGGAAGGGGAGACTCAGCATACAGGAAAGTCAAAACAACCTTTGGTGACATTAAAAGCAACGGTGGTAACATTAAGAGTGCAACGGGAATTCCACTGTTAAATGCAGAGGAGAGAGCAGATAGGTGGAGAGAATACATTGAAAGCCTCTATGAGGGTGAAGATTTGTCTGCTGTGGTAGAAGAAGAAACAGGAGTCGATTTAGAAGAGATGGAGGATCCAGTATTAGAATCGGAATTTAAAAGAGCTTTGGAGGACTTATGGTCAAATAAGGCAGACGAGATAGATAACATTCCATCAGAATTTCTGAAATCATTAGGGGAAGTGGCAACAAAACGACTATTCACGTTGGTGTGTAGAATATATGAGTCTGGCGACATACCATCTGACTTTCGGAAAAGCATCATCCACACAATTCCGAAGACGGCAAGAGCTGACAAGTGCGAGAATTATGGCACAGTCAGCTTAACAGCTCATGCATCGAAGCTGCTTACAAGAGTAATATACAGAAAAACGGAAAAGAAAATTGAGAATGCGCTAGGTGACGATCAGTTTGCCTTTAGGAAAAGTAAAGCCAGGAGAGAGGCAATTCTGACGTTACGGCTAATAATGGAAGCAAGGTTAAAGAAAAATCAAGACACCTTCATAGGATTTGTCGACCTGGAAAAAGCGTTCGACAATATTAAATGGTACAAGCTGTTCAAGATTCTGAAAAAAGTTGGGGTAAGCTATAGGGAGAGACGGGTCATATACAATAAGTACAACAATCAAGAGGGAATAATAAGAGTGGACAATCTAGAACGAAGTGATCGTATTAAGAAGGGAGTAAGACAAGGCTGTAGCCTTTCGGCCCTACTCTTCAATCTGTACATCGAGGAAGCAATGATTTAAAATAAAAGAAAGGTTCAAGAGTGGAATTAAAATACAAGGTGAAAGAATATCAATGATACAATTCGCTGATGACATTGCTATCCTGAGTGAAAGTGAAGAAGAATTAAATGATCTGCTGAACGGAATGAACAGTCTAATGAGTACACAGTATGGTTTGAGAGTAAATCGGAGAAAGACGAAGGTAATGAGAAGTAGTAGAAATGAGAACAGCGAGAAACTTAACATCAGTCACGAAGTCAATTAAGTTAAGGAATTCTGCTACCTAGGCAGTAAAATAACCAATGACGGACAGAGCAAGGAGGACATCAAAAGCAGACTCGCTATGGCAAAAAAGGCATTTGTGGCCAAGAGAAGTCTACTAATATCAAATACCGGCCTTAATTTGAGGAAAAAATTTCTGACAATGTACGTCTGGAGTACAGCATTGTATGGTAGTGAAACATGGACTGTGGGAAAACCGGAATAAAAGAGAATCGAAGCATTTGAGATGTGGTGCTATAGACGAATGTTGAAAATTAGGTGCACTGATAAGGTAAGGAATGAGGAGGTTCTATGCAGAATCGGAGAGGAAAGGAATATGTGGAAAACACTGATAAGGAGAAGGGACAGGATGATAGGACATCTGCTAAGGCATGAGGGAATGACTTCCATGGTACTGGAGGGAGCTGTAGAGAGCAAAAACTGTAGAGGAAGACAGAGATTGGAATACTTCAAGCAAATAATAGAGGACGTAGGTTGCAAGTGCTACTCTGAGATGAAGAGGTTAGCACAGGAAAGGAATTCGTGGCAGGCCGCATCAAACCAGTCAGTAGACTGATGACCAAAAAAAAGGTGCTGCTGACAACATTCGAGGTAGGGCAACCACATCTATAAGAGACCGTCTTGGGTATTATTAAAACGCTTCAGCTGTATTTAGTCCTTTATTATTTATTTATTATTTTATTTTATTATTGGACCAATACGGGTTTTCTGGCTTTCCTCCACAAAAGCGGAAGTGATCCAATAATGAAGAACTAAATATAGCTGCCGCGGTTTATTAACACCCAAGTTTATTTTAAGGGATACCTTCTTCACTTAGCAACTGTTTAAATATACCACTTATACAGTCACCCTCGTATAAAAAGAATCGTCTCATTGAGTTCTCGAAGTGGGTGTATGTGTTCTGCAGCAATTTTAGTGGTTTTCGCTCTAGGTGCGCTAGCGTATGGAGTGGTGACTAGTCTTGAGCCCCTCGCGCTGGCTCTGCGACCAGAGTAGTACCTCTCTGGTTATCGCTGGTCGTCCGTAGTTTAGTCTTCCGATAGGAGACACTGGTCTGAGGGTGTTGGACTGGAGGACTATTTAACCGCTCGCGGCGTGTCGGTTGCTACAGATACCTTTTAAGTTTGATTCTCCGGTGGTGCGATGATGCTCCGCAAGGTGGGGGATCGCGCGGCTTCTGGCAGGATGGGGGAGCTAATGGACGGTGTAGTGGGTGACGTGTTGCCCACTACGATTGTGCAGGCGTGGTCGTGCTGTACTCGACTCATCAGTGGCAGGTTGCGTGGACAGTTTATTACAGCAGCGTAGTATGCAAGAAATTGTCCAAGCAACCTGCCACTGATGCCTCGCAGAAAATAAAGGCGAAACGCGTATGGCACTAAAATTGTGTTTTATTCAGTTGCTGTCAGACGGCCCATAAGTCAAAATTATCAATATACCGTAATATTACACGCAACTGAGGAAGACAGGATTACAAAGTTTGGAGATGTACTCGATGTGTCTGCCGATCGTCGAACTGCGTGCTGAATGTGATGAATCTTAGTCTACGTTTTGTCTCTGAAAGGAAATTTTCTACACAGATCTCCATACAACAACTGGGTTCAGGGTGAAATAATTACTCCTCGCATGAATCATGATATCTCAATAAAATTATAGTAATCTACCTTTTACGTGAGATGAAGTTACAAGCGTGATTACAGTAGAGTACAGTCATGCTATAATATAATGCTCTGCGACCTGATTGCACTTCTGCGCAAATATGTTGTGAAACTGTTGGTTGGTCTAAGTGATCTGATATTAGTCATTGGTGCAAGTTTTACTGTTCAAGTTTCGTTCGCCTCTTCAGACCGGTGTTACACTATCATATTTCTTTGTCAAAGCTTATGCGTCAAATTTTTGTGTCAAAGAAATTTTATGGCATAGTAGGAAATTATGTCAAATCTCGCCTGTCGTGAAATAAATATGATCAAATCTAGGGCCTCGCCGTAGATTTGATCATAAAAGTCGCTCGTCTTCTGTTCACTGCAATGTGAAATGTAACCGCTTGGATCGCTGGCGTCGCTGCAGCTATTTGATGTTTCTGTAGCGTGTTTGTAAATATGGCTTCAAAGTAGGTGTGCTCCTCCGCCTCCTTTTTTTATTTTTTTGAATGAACTTCCCTCGACAAGGGTGATGCTGAGCAACTGGCGCAATGCATGCTATTAATTGTGTGTTGATGGGCAAGTAGAATATGCTAAAGGCGACTTCACGTCCACAATCACAGCTATAGCCATCCACCTCTACATCTGGAAAAATTCAGGCAGTTTCTCAGCAATCCAAAATAGATGGTGAGGCCACACTACAAAATAAAATATTCTTTCTTCGCTTTCCATTATACTTTGTTTATTCTTGAACCCTAAATGCCATAAGATAAAGAGCACTAAATTTTTCGTGCTTTTTATTAATCTTGCAGTCGTTGGAGCCCTAATTCCATTAATTAAATTATTCAAAAATAAGAGTTGCTCTTATTGCCTATACAGTGTATTATTTTTTTTACATTCACATATTCGCGCTTCAGTGATTTATAAATCGCTTCACACGTTTCTGGAATTATTTTGGTTAATGTGCAATGTGATATTCGACTGCTGTTTTGACAACTAGAATAGCTCTCTCCTGTATCAAGAAATCCCAGTGTCACAGTTTGCCAGACTTCTGCACACATAACATTTATCAGGATAGTATTCTCTTTTGTAACATGATAAGCCACTTTACTGAGCAAATACGGAAATACACTCTCATCCATTCGTATGTAAGAATTTTGCTGAATGCTTTTACTATCTCGACATAATACCTCTGGCTTCATCTAAGAATGTTTCCTTTTTTCCGCCGCTTTTGCTCAAATAGATACACAGTGCAATTGTGGTACTAGCAACTACCGAGCATGAAAAGAAATTGTTGTGTGCTATTTTGAAATTTGATGAAAAATATGACTGTGTAATATCCTATTATCAGCACTACGTCAAAGATCTTTGCCAAAGAAATTTGACTATAGTGTAATACCGGCCTACAAAATGTCTTAAATTTATTGGCTATAATTTAGTATGATGTTTATATTTAAAGTAGTACCATGTGCTGTTGCTTTAAGGGACTTGAAATATTTTTTGCGTAAGCCCTCAAGTGCCCTGCATGACGTATATTTCTCATTGAGTTTGAAGTG
The DNA here is from genome assembly GCF_023897955.1 of Schistocerca gregaria. NCBI lineage: Eukaryota > Metazoa > Arthropoda > Insecta > Orthoptera > Acrididae > Schistocerca > Schistocerca gregaria. The sequence goes on along the minus strand of NC_064926.1, from coordinate 516,923,071 downwards.
TTGCATAGACTACAATTTGCTTTGTTTCTTCTTAATGCCTGGCTTAAGACATCCAATAACGCCTCCCTAGTGATCTCTGGTAGCGTTCGTATAAATCAATGGTGTGGACAAAGTGCACATAGGTAGTTTCGTCACCCAACCGCTGCTGTGAACAGCCATGTCACGTCACGTGACATCGTTGCATTCACATTACTGCCGTTTGATGCAATATTTCTACGTAATATTTCAATTGGCCATACCACAGATCGTAAATATTGTCTGGAAACTAAATAAATAAACTGTACTGTGCTGTAACAAGGGTTGAAAATGCATGTTACAAATTGGCCAATGCGCATTATAGTTGTGGATGAAACCCAAATTATTTCTTTTCATGAAACAATGGAATTTATGATAATTAAACTGATAATGCCTCTTTATCGCTTTTATAGCTACTCACTGAAGATATAGTTTTTCTTCCGTAATAGCCTGATGTCAGTGACATAGAAGATATCAGACTTAGATGAAACAATTGCAATTACGACAAGAGACTTGTCAGAAAGTGAACAAGTATCCCTCCTTACAACTTACTCAGCTGAAAATGCTGCTGAACGTTGTGTAGCTAAAGAAAATGAAGAGTACGTAGAGTGGGACGACAGTTTTGCAGAACATTTTGATAGACTTGTGAGCTAACGCGCGAATTGTGACGCCCTGAAAATATCCTAAGTTCGGAGTTGGCGTGGCAGCACTAGCTGCACCTGCCAGCCGGGGCCTAACTGCAAACACGTGATGCTGAACGTTAGCCATTAGCCGTACGAGAGGGGTAGCCCCAGCACATGGTCCAGCCGCGTGGCTGGAAATTCCATTGTGACGCTGTATCGACGAATAAGACATGCTAAAAGTGCCAAAGATGGCGGAGTTTGTGAGACCTGAATGGCAGACATTTCACTGTTCGTATAGAAATTAATAGCAGCCAGATGAATCGTGATACCCAAAAAAGAAACATGTCCATTACCATAATTTACAAGACAATTCAGATGGTGTAACACGATTTTCAATGTATTTATTAGTTTAAAATTTGGTATCGGACGATAAAATATAGAAGTAATACCCAGCAACGAATTTCCAAAATCTAAACGGTCCATACGATTTCGTCGACCTACAAAAAGGTGGGAATTTAAGGAGATGGGACCTGGATAAACTGACTAAACCAGAGGTTGTACAGTGTTTGAGGGAGAGCATAAGGGAACAATTGACAGGAATGTGGGAAAGACATACAGTTGAGGAAGAATGGATAGCTTAGAGGGACGAAGTTGTGAAGGCAGCAGAGGACCAAGTAGATAAAAATACGAGGACTAGTAGAAATCTTTGGGTAACAGAAGAAATATTGAATTTAATTGATGAAAGGAGAAAATATAAAAATGCAATAAATGAAGCAGGCAAAAAGGAAGACAAACGTCTCAAAAATGAGATCGACAGGAAGTGCAAAATGGCTAAGCAGGGATGGCTAGAGGACAAATTTAAGGATGTAGAGGCTTATATCATTAGGGGTAAGATAGATACTGCCTACAGGAAAATTAAAGGGACCTTTGGAGAAAACAGAACCACTTGTACGAATATAATGAGCTCAGATGGAAACCCATTTCTAAGCAAGGAAGGGAAAGCAGAAAGGTGGAAGGAGTATATAGTGGGTCTATACAAGGGCGATGTACTTGAGGACGATATTATGGAAATGGAAGAGGATGAAGATGAAGATGAAATGGGAGATATGATACTGCGTCAAGAGTTCGATAGAGCACTGAAAGACCTGAGTCGAAACAAAGGTCCAGGAGTAGACAACAATCCATCAGAACTACTGACAGCCTTGGGGGAGACAGTCATGACAAAACTCTACCATCTGGTGAGCAAGACGTATGAGACAGGCGAAATACCCTCAGACTTCAAAAAGAAGATAATAATTCCAATCCCAAAGAAAGCAGGTGTTGACAGATGTGAAAATTACCGAACTATCAGTTTAATAAGTCACAGCTGCAAAATAGTAACGCGAATTATTTACAGACGAATGGAAAAACTAGTAGAAGCCGACCACGGGCATGATCAATATGGATTCCGTAGAAATATCGAAACACGTGAGGCAATGCTGACCCTACGTCGTATCTTAGAAGCTAGATTAAGGAAAGGAAACCCTACGTTTCTAGCATTTGTAGACTTAGAGAAAGCTTTTGATAATGTTGACTGGAATACTCTCTTCCAAATTCTGAAGGTGGCAGGGGTAAAATACAGGGAGCGAAAGGCTATTTACAATTTGTACAGAAAGCATATGGCAGTTATAAGAGTAGAGGGACATAAAAGGGAAGCAGTTGTTGTGAAGGGACTGAGACAGGGTTGTAGCCTCTCCCCGATGTTATTCAATCTCTATATTGAGCAAGCAGTGGAGGAAACAAAAGAAAAATTTGGAGTATGTATTAAAGTCAATGGAGAAGAAATAAAAACTTTGAGGTTCGCCGATGACATTGTAATTAAGGCAGAGACAGCAAAGGACTTGAAAGAGCAGTTGAACGGGATGGATAGTGTCTTGAAAGAAGGATATGAGATGAAAATCAACAAAAGGAAACCATGGATAATGGAATGCAGTCGAAATAAGTCGGGTGATGTTAAGGGAATTAGATTACGAAATGAGAGACTTAAAGTAAAAAAGGAGTTTTGCTATTTAGGGAGCAAAATAACTGTTTGTGGTCGAAGCAGAGAGGATATAAAATGACGACTGGCAAGGCAAGGAAAGCATTTCTGAAGTAGAGAAGTTTGTTATCATCGAGTATGGGTTTAAGTGTCAGGAAGTCGTTTCTGAAAGTATTTGTATGGAGTGTAGCCATGTATGGAAGTGAAACATCGACGATAAATAGTTTGGACAATAAGAGAGTAGAATCTTTCGAAATGTGGTGTTACAGAAGAATGCTGAAGATTATATGGGTAGATCACATAACTAATGAGGAAGTATTGAATAGGATTTGGGAGAAGAGAAGTTTGTGGCTCAACTTGACTAGAAGAAGGGATCGGTTGGTAGGACATGTTCTGAGGCTTCACGGGATCACTAGTTTAGTATTGGAGGGCAGCGTGGAAGGTAAAAATCGTAAAGGGAGACCAAGAGATGAATACACTAAGCAGATTCAGAAGGATGTAGGTTGCAGTAGGTACTGCGAGATGAAGAAGCTTTGAACAAGATAGAGCAGCATGGAGAGCTGCATCAAATCAGTCTCATGACTGAAGACCACAACAACAACAGACACACCTTAAAAACTGATTTATTGTTACTCTGTTCTCAACTCCATACAACTCCATACAAATACTTTCAGAAAAGACTTCCAGACAGTTAAACCTATATTTGATGATAACAAACTTCTCTTTTTCACAAATGCTTTCTTTGCCATTGCCAGTCTTCATTTTATATCCTCTCTACTTCTACCATCATCAGTTATTTTGCTCCCCAAATAGCAAAACTCCTTTACTACTTTAAGTGTCTCATTTCCTAATCTAATTCCCTCAGCATCACGCGACTTAATTCGACTACAATCCATTATCCTCGTTTAGATTTGGTTGATGTTAATCTTATATCCTCCTGTCAAGACACTATCCATTCCATTCAACTGCTCTTCTTAGTCCTTTGCTGTCTCTGAGAGAATTACGATGTCATCGGCGAACCTCTTCTTCTCCATGGATTTTAATACCTACTGCTTGCTCAATATACAGACTGAATAACATCGGGGAGAGACTACAACCCTGTCTCACTCCCTTCCCAACCACTGCTTCCCTTTCATGTCCCTCGACTCTTATGACTGCCATCTGGTTTCTGCACAAATTGTAAATAGCCTTTTGCTCCTTGTATTTTACCCCTGACACCTTCAGAATTTGGCCATCATCTCGTGGTCGTGCGGTAGCGTTCTCGGTTTCCACGCCCGTGTTCCCGGGTTCGATTCCCGGCGGGGTCAGGGATTTTCTCTGCCTCGTGGTGGCTGGGTATTGTGTGATGTCTTTAGGTTAGTTAGGTTTAAGTAGTTCTAAGTTCTAAGGGATTGATGACCATAGATGTTGAGTCCCATAGTGCTCAGAGCCACTTGAACCTTCAGAATTTGAAAGAGAGTTTTCTAGTCAACATTGTCAAAAGCTTTCTCTAAGTCTGCAAATGCTAGAAACGTAGGTTTGCCCTTCCTTAATCTAGCTCCTAAGATAAGTCGTAGGGTCAGTATTGCCTCACGTGTTCCTACATTTCTACGGAATCCTAACTGATCTTCCCCGAGATCGACTTCTACTTGTTTTTCCTTTCGTCTGTAAAGAATTCGCGTTAGTATTTTGCAGCTGTGACTTATTAAACTGATAGTTCGGTAATGTTCACATCTGTCAATACCTGCTTTCTTTGGAATTGGAATTATTATATTCTTCTTGAAGTCTGTAGGTATTTCACCCGCCTCATACGTCTTGCTCACCAGATGGTAGAGTTTTGTGAGGACTGGCTCTCCCAAGGCCGTCAGTAGTTCTAATGGAATGTTGTCTACTCCGGGGGCCTTGTTTCGACTCAGGTGTGTCTATAAAGTGGCTTAGCTAGTTACCACTCCCCTCCCGCTCCTACCATTGCCTAGTCTCTGGGCGAACTGCAACCACTGTTGCGATGTCACGTCCAGTCCCTCGTGAATTTGGTAGAGGCGAATGTGCCGTAGGTGCTCTATTGTGACTCAGGCCGTACGCCTGCCTGGCCCTCGTGTCTAACGTCAGCTTCCACGCAGCCGAGCGCGCGCAGTGTGGCGAGCACACGGGCGGTCGCGCGCGAACCAAACGTGCAAACCCGGTCATTTTGCAATAACGCCAGCTTTCCTGCAAGGATTAAGGTAACGTATGTAGCATGAAAACTCCACAACACTCCAAAACAAAACAGGTATAAAATCCGTGAGTGTGACGGTCTTAACAGAACAACGCGTTATCATACAAAACTTATGTTCAGAAAACACTTATGGTGTGTAGCTGCGTGTACATAAGTTTAACAATTTATTGATAAAATAATTTTCAATTACACGCATAATTCGTTACATTCTGAATACCTTCAGTACCGCTGTAGCTGATTAGACAAATAAACAAAACAGTTTACTTAAACAACTACATTTCGGGGCATTAAACGCCTCTTTTCAGTCTGATGATAACGTCAACTAGCAGCAGATTACTTATCGCTGTTATACATCACTAGATTCTACTGAAATTACGAACCTCTAAATTGTCATGGTTCATCGCTCTGAGCACTATGGGACTTAACATCAATGGTCATCAGTCCCCTAGAACTTAGAACTGCTTAAACCTAACTAACCTAAAGACAACACACAACACCCAGCCATCACGAGGCAGAGAAAATCCCTGACCTCGCCGGGAATCGAATCCGCGAACCAGGGCGCGGGAATCGAGAACGCTACCGCACGACCACGAGATGCGGGCTAAATTGTCATTTCACTCATACTACAGAGCACATGATCGGCTCTCAATCGCCTGCGCTCATGTCTTTCTCTTGTGTACATCTTCCTTAGCTGGCGGAGGCCTCAGTGCAGCCATCGTTGCTGGATCACCGTTCTCTCGTACCAGCCAGACCATTCACTAGCAGTGAAACGAAAACTGCACATAAGCAAATTAAATAAAGATCAGACTGCATTCCCATCTTTGGTAGAGCAAACTACTGCAACGAAGAAATCACCAGGCAATCGAATAATGTACTTGTAATCACCGTGCAGAGAATAAGACGTGCAGTAACAGTTTATTACCTTTTCTGTCGTGACATTTGTCTTAACAACGAAAGAACTCAAACCACACTGTCAACACCATAAACTGATGCTCGTAGGTGACGTTTGCCGCCTTCTGTGTCAGGAAATCTGTTGTTGTTGTTGTTATGGTCTTCAGTCCCGAGACTGGTTTGATACAGCTCTCCGTGCTAGTATATCCTGTGCAAGCTTCTTCATCTCCCAGTACCTACTGCAACCTACATCCTTCTGAATCTGCTTAGTGTATTCGTCTCTTGGTCTCCCTTTACGATTTTTATCTTATACGATGCCCTCCAATACTCTACTGGTACTCCCTTGATGCCTCAGAACATGTCCTACCAACCGATCCCTTCATCTAGTTAATTTGTGACACAACCTTCTCCCCAATCCTATTCACCACTTCCTCATTAGTTATGTGATCTATCCATCTAATCTTCAGCATTCTTCTGTAGCACCACATTTCGAAAGATTCTACTCTCTTATTGTCCAAAATATTTATCGTCCATGTTTCACGTCCATACATGGCTACACTCCATACAAATACTCTGAGAAACGACTTCCTGACACTTAAATCTATACTCGATATTAACAAATTTCTCTTCTTCAGAAATGCTTTTGTTGCCATTGCCAGTCTACATTTTATATCCTCTCTACTTCCACCATCATCAAATATTTTGCTCCCCAAATAGCAAAACTCTTTTACTACTTTAAGTGTCTCATTTCCTAATCTAATTCCCTCAGCATCACCTGACATAATTGGACTACATTCCATCATCCTCGTTTTGCTTTTGTTCATAATCATCTTATATCCTCCTTTGAAGACACTGTCCATTCCGTTCAGTTGTTCATCGAGGCACTATGCTGTCTCTGACAGAATTACAATGTCATCGGCGAACCTCATAGTTTTTATTTCTTCTCCATGGATTTTAATACCTACTCAGAACTTTTCTTTTGCTTCCTTCACTGCTTGCGCAATATACAGATTGAATAGCATCGGGGAGAGAATACATTCCTGTCTCACTCCCTTCGCAAACACTGCTTCCCTTTCATGTACTTCGACTGTTATAACTACCATCTGGTTTCTGTACAAATTCTAAATAGCCTATCGCTCCCTGTATTTTACTCCTGCCACCTACAGAATTTCAAAGATAGTATTCCAATCAAAATTGTCAAAAGCTTTCTCTAAGTCTACAAATACTACAAACGTAGGTTTCCCTTCCCTTAATCTAGCTTCTAAGATAAGTCGCAGGGTCAGTATTGCATCACGTGTTCTGATATTGCTACGGAATCCTAACTGATCTTCCCCGAGATCGACTTCTACTTGTTTTTCCATTCGTCTGTAATGAATTCGCGTTAGTATTTTGCAGCTGTGACTTATTAAACTGATAGTTCGGTAATTTTCACATCTGTCAACAGCTGCTTTCTTTAGGATTGGAATTATTATATTCTTCTTGAGGCCTGAGGGTATTTCGCCTGTCTCATACATCTTGCTCACCAGATGGTAGAGTTTCGTCAGGACTGTCTCCCCCAAGGCTGTCAGTAGTTCTATTGCAATGTTGTCTACTCTCGGGGCTTTGTTTCGACTCAGTTCTTTCAGTGCTGTGTCGAACTCTTCACGCAGTATCATATCTCCCATTTCATCTTCATCTACATCCTCTTCCTTTTCCAAAATATTGTCCACAAGTATATCGCCCTTGTACAGACCCACTATATAGTCCTTCCACCTTTTAGCTTTCCCTTCTTTTCTTAGGACTGGGTTTCCATCTGAGCTCTTGATATTCTCCTGTAGGCAGTATCTACCTGACCCCTAGTGAGATAAGCCTCTACATCCTTAAATTTGTCCTCTAGCCATCCCTGCTTAGCCATTTTGCACTTCCTTTCGATCTTATTTTTGAGACGTTTGTATTCGTTTTTGACTGCTTCATTTACTGCATTTTTATATTTTTTCCTTTCATCAATTAAAATCAATATTTCTTCTGCTAACCAAGGATTTACACTAGTCCTCGTCTTTTTTCCTACTCCATCCTCTGCTGCCTTCACTATTTCATCCGTCAAAGCTATCCATCCTTCTTCTCCTGTATTTCTTTCCCCCATACTTGTCAATTGTTCCCTTATGCTCTCGCTGAAACTCCCTACAACCTCTGGTTATTTCAGTTTATCCAGGTTCCATCTCCTTGAATTCCCACCTTTTTGCAGTTTCTTCAGTTTTAATCTACAGTTCATAACCAATAGATTGTGGTCAGAGTCCACATCTGCCCCTGGAAAGTCTTACAATTTAACGCCTGGTTCCTAAATCTCTGTCTTACCATTATATAATCTATCTGATGCCTTTAAGTATCTCCAGGCTTCTTCCATGTATACAGTCTTCTTTTATGATTCTTGAACCAAGTGTTAGCTATGATTAAGTAGTGCTCTGCCCAAAATTCTACCAGGCGGCTTCCTCTTTCGTTTCTTACCCCCAATCCATATTCAGCTACTACGTTTCCTTCTCTCCCTTTTCCTACTTCGAATTCCAGTCACCCATGACTATTAAATTTTCGTCTCCTTTCACTATCTGAATAATTTCTTTTATTTCTGTACCTATTAAAATACTAGTACAGAAATTTGGCGTGGGAAGCCATGTGCACCACACATAACTAGCTGTGTCTGCCAAGCCGTCAACCTCACAGTCGTTAACTGTAACATTTACTGTGAGCGGAACTTTCACTTCCTGATTCTTTTCCGTTTCTGTTTTGGTAGGATTATCCCTTTCAGTTTCGTTAAAACTGTCGACAACATTTGATATTTACAAAGACATAATTAAGGGACCCAATCCCACGATCCTCGTAGAAAATAGTATTAGAAGTTCCTCTAAACTTAATCTGAATTTCTCTCTTACTACTTGGCTTCCTAGCTGCTCTAAAATTTTCTGTTGCCCACCTAGTGGTACCAGTATTCTCTCCATTTTTGTCCCCACAACGTAATCGGCAGTGTCCTAGATAGATTCATCTTTGCTAAGCTGAACAATCTGAATATCGACATCAATAACGAGCTACTCTTTCTCGTCTATACTAAAATAACTTTTTTATTTTGGCACGGCAGCCTGCAGTCTATACATCTAAGTCATGGCGAACAGATATGAGAGTGTCACTCGCTGAATCCGCAACGAAACCCCCTATTGCAATGTGTTGTACAGTGCTAACATTTTCGTCAGCAGCTCAACCTTTGTATTTGCTGCCACAGGTTACGAGTCTTGTGAACTACAAATTAAAATTCTCCACCCTGGAACAACCTCTCTCCATGTCACATCATTAAAATGAACATTGCATTTTCCAATCGTTATTGCTACCAATTTAGTGGTCTGATTGTATAGCTCTAACACCGCCAAACCAACCAAATCACATTCGTCACAATCTTCAAGATTTAAGAGACGATTCTATATCTGCCTACATTTTTCGTCTCTCCCACGTTTTGTTGCTTGTGCGCTCCAGCTTTCACCACTATTTCCACAATTCCTCTGTGTCCATTAGGCCTCCATTGAAAATTTCTGCCCCAAATTTCCTTTTTGTTGGGTCCTGTTGGCAGTTTTTCGCATTTCCTTGCTGGTCCTTTTCTTTGCCAAATTAGTCCTTCTCCCTTCTCGGTCTGTTGTCGGGATAACACTTTCCCAGCTGCGGCATCAATTAGATATCACTTTGTTGCCCATTACCCTTACGTCTAACGTCGTGCGCAGTTCTCGTCCTCTACAGATCTTTGGGACCGCCGATTGATAATAATTACTGAAGTAACGCTTGAGACGTTCACTATAGCGATATGGCTCTTTCTTCTAGTTCCTCTATGCCCGACTGTTCCCATTAGTCTTTTGCGAAACGTTATTTCATTTCGGTGGCACACTGCATTAGCCACGCGCTCCACGACATCAAGGAGCTCTTCGACCGACTCAGTGGGGATATGCGTAAAATCCCCCTGCAGATATTCTGGTAAGTGCTTATTCAGCGAGGATATCTTTTCAGCGTTCCCAGAGGCTTATAGAAATGCTCGAATTTCTGCAGTGAGACCTGACAAAACTCGTATTTGCTTCCACTACTGCTGTGACAGAATGGCTATTTAGGAACTCGTTTCGCAACTGGTGCTGTTTTCCTAACCCCAGGCACTTACTTAATAATTGCTCTTCAAATACTATGTAGTTGCAAAATCACACAGAGTTCTGGTTCGTCGCTCCAGTCAAGCCATCACTCGACGAACTTTTTTCTTGCTTCGTCGGTAATTCCTTCGACAAAACAGTCTTTACATGAGGCAAAAATGTCCACTACGTGATACTTCTTTCCTCAGCTAAAATACTTTAACTCTGGGCTCGGCATGTACTGTATGGTATCGCCCACGTTGGTTCACCACTAAGTTACTTCACGTAGTTTTTACTAAAGTTATGTCTTACCCACTTACCTGTGCCATTGTTTAGTGTCCAGTGTTGTTTTCATCTCTGCCTGGCACTATAAGACCTAACCCACATCTTTGGACATTTTATCAAGAGGCTATTTTGTTTTCTTCCTTTTGTACCCACACTCCATATGAAAAACCCTCCTCCCCCTCCCATTATCTTTCTCTACTACCATTATCCGATCATGTAGTTTATTTTCAATGTCATTAACGTGAGTATTAATTCCCTCTAACGAGTCCTTTTCATCGTAGTTTTTCAGAATCTCCTCATCTCGACGTTTTAAATAATGAGATGGACTCTATGTCCCTTGCCGCCCTGTGTTTCCGAGCGGTTCTAGGCGCTTCAGTCTGCAACTGCGTGACCGCTGTGGTAAGAGGTTCCAATCCTGCCTCGGTCATGGATGTGTGTGCTGTACTTACGGTAGTTAGGTTTAAGGGGTTCTAAGTTCTAGGGTCTGATGACCTCCGATGTTAAGTCGAATAGTGCTCAGAGCCATTTTTTCTATATCCCTCCACTCTGACTTTTTAATCGTTCAGTTTGACATTTCAGTGTCTGAAATCAACTGCACCACCCGAAAGTTTACTGTACATTCCCTTATTTTGACTTTCTATAGCAGCCAGTTCCTGCATATAAGTACATACATGCTGCTTGTATAATTTACCTTCCCCACAGCTTTCCTCGGACTCTAAAGTCATCTTCCTACAGAATCAGATCAACATTTGCAGGGGGCCTATTTAACAGCGTCGGATATGGCTATAAACCACCCAGAGTTCCACGAGAACAGTTGCTAATACTTCTTGCACTCCTGCCTGAAACCTCCGTCTGCTGACGACGGCCGTGAACGTTGCGTGGCTGTTGGTCCGACCCCATTGTGCCTCATACGTCTGCATGTTCTTGTACACGCTGAGCTACCATGTATACCGCTGTTTCGCTTTCCGTGGCCTTTGGTGTGACGTGATGGAGCTGAACTTTTGCGTGTGTGTATGTCCGCGCGGCGCTGCCATGAGCATCGTTGTCTCAGGCAGATGCTGATATGCCAGCGACATTTTTGAGTTTGCGGAGGAAAAAAAAGAAAAGCTGAGGTCCTATTCGCCTAGATATCAGTTGCTACTCACGCTTGTTGCAACCTAGCCTTCTGTACTAGTTGCTGCGTGTATTTAATCCTAGACCAAGGCACACAGTTGCGACGGTGCGCTAATAAAATTTGTTTATTCCATATCAATGCTGCCACTTCTTATCACACGTTCAAGTAATTCTGCATCGTTTTTGACTTCATCTAGCACGTGAGAAATTTGTGTTCGACACTATGTTTGTTCAAAATTGACCAATTTTCGAACAAATATTGGTGACTCACATTTTATAAGTGAAACACCAGAAAAAGTATCGTAGCATGAGTCACCTTTTATGCCACCGCTATCAGATATTTTTTGTCTGTGGTTCGACATTGGTTCAGAATTATTCAGTTCACTTTTTCTACGATATCTTTGAATGCTGCTGCACTGTGGCATTCGTGACTTAATCATCTGCAACGTATTTACTGTCTTCTTCGAAACATTAACACCACTTATAAACTCCGTGTTACTCGTACCACACCCAGTAAAAGCAGCGTTTAAGAATTCTAAGTCGTTTCAGTACTTTATTCCGATTTTATATCAAAATTTAATACATATTCTTCGATCGTACATGATAAATAGCATCAGACAATATCAGAACACTTGTAACCTTTTTGATAACTAAGATTGGTGGGCATATCCGAAAATTTTTTTCCGAATATAGTGCACAATCATATCTGAACTGCGAAATATACTTCGACATCTGTTCTTGCCTCTGAGTAGATTCCTTAAGTGCGCCTGGAACAGTGTTCTGACTTACGCCTGTCATTTATCTCTGGTATTAATACATTGATAGTCCTCAGTCTCATTACGTGAAAAAGGTGTTGACGAAAATCTGTGGATTGCTGCAGTCACATACCATGCGTCCTTCGTTGGTTGTTGATACATTCTGTGTCTCATCAGCGAAGAAAACCTGCCTGAGGTGGCTAATATCGCGAGATTCTTGACTCAGTTAGTGTATCAAAAGTTTAAACACCTAATACATATTCATTCAATGTGAGAGTAGTTTTCATGTGACGGTTAGTATTTTTCAAAAACAGAATGTCTAAAATTGTCTCGAGTTACAGTCATTAACTGCTGCACGTTCCAGTCACACAGATAAAGCCGTCAGCTTCAAACTGACATCAATTCTGAATGTTGCTGTAATTTCCCAGTGGGATATACAGTGTTCTGTTCAATTACTGACGGCTATATCACTGACCATTTTCCAGTCCCAGGTGTTGTCTATCGAGTAGTAAAAACCTCCGTGTTTTATTTCATTTCAGTATAACATGGTGACAGAAAGGTAGTAATGGTTGTTAGAAGCAATATTCTCTGCAGTAGAGTGAAGAATCTCTATCTAAGTACCGCAGTATCGACACGACCATGAATTACCATCACCCGCCATATCATCATCTCCCATGAACATTGCGATGCTTTCTACCAGTGACAGGATCCTACTTCTTCAGAACAACAGCTTTAGCGTCTTCTTTGTGGATTATGCGCAATTAAAAAGAACTTAATGCTCATGTCACTATACTGAATCTTTTCTACATACTACGAAGACTTTAACAATAATACAGAAGTGAAGAACAGTGGAATTTCATCAAGAACATCAGTGTGAAAATACAGAGACAAATGTAATATATTTCATTTCTACAGCCAGCTAGATAAGGCGGGGGCGGGGGGGGGGGGGGGGGGGGGAACGGTTAGAGTGAAGACAGCCAGACAGTAATCAGTGTAAGAGGTGACAACGTTGCCAAGAGTTTTTTAATGGAGCCGTGTCCGATTTTTCCTATACTGAGCTAATCCACAAATCCACTACACCCACCATCAGTATTCCAATAAGTGAACCTACTGTGTTGCATCAAGCAGTAATTTAACTATTCTTGGGCAGAGGCGTCCTCTTAGTATCCTGATTCCCTTAGTAAGATCTTCAATCAACTAAATCTTTAGTTCGTAGTTAATAAGTTTTATTGGTTGATAATTTGAGTGTGTGGTGGAGGGGGTAAGGGAGGATGGAGGTAGAATTAAGGGTTAGTACAGGTCAACGTAACAGTAGGAAGTGGTGAGTTTTGCACACAATGTGCTTGCAACTAGGACTGTCACCACAACGTCGGGAACTGTTTTTCAGTATCTGTCCGTTTGTATATTGAAAAGTTGGTTGTCTGTGTGTGTACATTAAGAGCCTAACACTACAGTACAACACGATGGGTGCAATGATATATTATCTGCTGGAATTTTAACTGCCGTATTAGTTAACTGACGACTTAATGACAGGAATACGGAGGTTAGAGATCATAAGTAGTCAGGGACACAAGTATATCCAGTACGTACACCGTATCTCCAAAGTTTACAGAAATAGAGGCTATTACTACCACAAAACAGTTTCTCAAATAAACTCTTCCAAATAAAGTTCACTCAGGGACATCAGTAAATATGGCGACAAGCAACTGTACTTTAAACTGATGCTGTTGGTTTAAAACGGAGCCTGTAAACACGAAGGGTAGTAAACTTAATTTCATTATCAGTAACAGCAGATACAATGAGAAAACACAAAGGGTAGAGCAGTAGTCGTTAAATCCGTAGAGAATTTTGTCAAAACTGTCCACCTATTTCTACAGTAGGGGATATATTACCAATAATCTTCAAAGAGTCATGTTCAGCAGCATTCTGTCTTCACAAATATTGTCAGTTTTCGACACACACAAATAACAATAAGCAATGTCTCCATGGGCACTCCACCACTTACTTCAGGTTTCCGCAGCGGCTAAAAATCCTAAGAAGATGCTGGTGGAAATTAAAAAATACAAGATGGCGCTTAGGGGAATTTAAAAAGGGAAGGTGGTGTGTTGGCGGAATATTTTACAAACGCAAGACAGCGTATGTGGGAAATTTAAAAATGCAAGATGGCGGTGACAGGAAAGTTAGAAATCCAAGTTGTTGGAACTACTCTAGCTGTGATATGTACTCCATCTCACTACCACATCCCTTTTTGCCCTCCACTACCTTCTGCACCCAATAACTGCATAGTCCTTTAGTATGGAATAAAATTGGGCACCCATTCACAATGTAGCTGTCAGATTACTTAAATCTTCAACCGAATCACTTATAAGTGGCCTTATGTTCAAAGATATACAATATTTCCGGGTCGAAAATGTACATATGCTTTTGGTGATGACAATAATGCTCAGCTGCATTACCCCTGCATACAATTGGTGGGGAAATGACAGTTGCAGCAACGTACCTTTGGCCGCACAGGTGCTCCTCTCTCCGTATCTCCCGTCCCCCCTCCCCCTCCCTCTCTCTCTCTCCCTCCCTGCCTTTCTATCTTTTACACACACACTCACTCATACACACACACACACACACACACACACACACACACACACACACACACACACACACGGCATAACGTTCTTACTCCATAAATAAAAATATTACGTACTGCCATAACAATTAAATTCCATCTGGCTGATTGATACACAAAAGCACTTCCCTATCTCTATGCAGTACTTACTTTAACGAAACAACACCATTATAGTACATTACAGAGCACACAAAAAGGAAAAAGACAATAAAAAACGTTAAAATAAATTGATACAAGTTTGAGTATTTTTTTTACATTTTCATATAAGAAATCAGAGTTAATCTTAACGAAATTATTCAGTGATTCGTAATGTAGGATACCAGGGAACTAGAAGATAATATAATCCATTTCTTAAAATTAATCCCCCTATAACGAGTTACACAACACCAGATTCTAAAATTCTGGTCGATTTCTAAACGCGACCAATGATCATGAGGAAAGTTATTTCTCTGCAAACTATTGAGTTCAAAGGAAACCTAAAATATACCCGTATCATTAAGGATGCGTTAAATAAAGGCGATGGTGACTCATTATTGAGAGATGTGACATCCGTACTGATATGGGAGGCCACGAAAATGCCCTTGGCGTTCATAGCTGTAAGTATCCAAAAGAATTTTTGGAGGAATTAATTTTCTTCCTAGCTTGCAAATTGGTGGATAATAATTTACATGGTAATGAAATAATGCCCGATGAAGCTAAAATTCGCAAAATATTGTTGCTCTAAGTTTACATGGGTTGTCGAAAACGATAAAGTGAAAGACTCAACTGCAAAATGGGAAGCAGCACATGAGAATATTCGCCTCTAGCCACATATGTTGAGCACCAATAACAGCAGTAGGAATTTTAAACAAATAGCTTTTCTCCAACGTAGATCTGAGAAAAATCACTTTCCTACCAACGACGATGGCCCAACAACGGTAGCCACATGAGTTTTAGCCAACAATCCACTTCTTTAGCATTAGCGCGGGAATACTTCTCTTACAATCCACTGAAGATAGTCCAAGAACGGTAGTCCAAGGTTTTTTGGCCAATAGTTCCACTTCTTCAGCACAAGCGTGGAGAAACTCCCCTTTAAAAGAGGAAGCGACACTGGTCTCTCATAGTGCTCAATCTACAGTGGACATAAGAAGATCCTGAAGAATATCCCAGCGGAAGGGTCGAATCGTCGATCGTTTGAGGAGGTATAAAGCGGCGTAACATCCTAGAAGATATTAACTTCAGTTCCTTAAGTTGAGGGATCGTGTTCGCAGATTCAGAAACGGTTCATATATTTATTTCTAGCGATTTTGCAAGCTGAGCTACACACATTGGACCTTGGACCGAGATCGCTGTGGATAGCATTCTATTTCAGAGAAAAAACGAACATATAGGCGTAATTATAGTTCCAAAAACACGTGAGCACCTGGGCATCTATCTCAGTGGACAATGTAAGGCGCCGCTGAGCCGAGTATCTTAATCTCTGTCTCCCCCACAGGAAGGCAATTAGCGACTCCTTGCAGCTGTTTTGACACTTGAGGTCCCACGGCTTGGCTAATCTTGTAATACTTTAGCAGTAGTGGTTAATTCTGGTATAAAATTGTGATTATTGTTGCAAAATGTAGTCTATGCAACAGGGAGATGCATAGAGGCAACATTTGCATTTAAGTTCCTTGAATATACATTATATCTGTTTTGCCTGATAAGAAATTTATTCATGCTTGATAGTTTCCCGGGAATTACGCCGGATAATACGGTAGAAACCGCACAATATTTCAGCGAGACAACTGCCCGCCATCTTCAGGTGCTATAGTCACGTCGCTGAGAAGCTCGCCAATTTATAAGCTGGCTTTCTAGAATAGCGCAGGCGCCAGCGGGGCATAACGTCATCGAAGACCAATCGTAGACAGCGTCGAATACCAGAGACCTCTGTTGGAAAAACGGGTCACGATCTGCGGAAGCGCGCCGCGGCGCGGGAAATTGCGGCCGGGAGCGACGGACCCCGTTCGTTCAAGCGAGGTCTTGGCGCGCGATTTAAGCATCTGCACCAAGGCTTCCCATTTGCGTTGACTCGGGGCGGTTGCTAATCTGTGGCTGAAGATTTCTTAGTGCCGCCAAGGCTGGCTCCCAGGCTTTGCTCAGGTGAAACCCCGTGACTCTGTTTATTAGGTCATTGCTTATACGTGTTTCGACTGCCTCTTTGATGATGGAGTCCCAGTATGTGGAAGCATGCAAGAGAATCTTGGTTTATTCATAATTTATGCCGTGTCCCGTGTCAAGGCAGTGTTCAGCAACCGCAATTTCCCGCGCCGGGGCGCGACCCGTTTCTCCAGCAGAGGGCTCTGGTATTCGACGCTGTCTACGATTGGTCTTCGATGAGGTTATGCCCCGCTGACGCCTGCGCTGTTCTAGAAAGCCAGCATTTAAATTGGCGAGCTTCTCAGCGACGCGAAAGTGCCGCCTGAAGATGGCGGGCAGTTGTGTCGCTGAAATATTGTGCGGTTTCTACCGTATTATCCGGCGTAATTCACGGGAACCTATCAAGCAGATGCAGCGCCGGGAGAGCCTCAAACAGCACAAATTTATTCATTACTACAATGATAATTTTTGTTGTTGTGTACATGCATGTGAAACGAAATTTCATTACATGTTAGTACAATATTTACTGAGTTGGAACATTATGCACTGTGTGTGTGTGTGTGTGTGTGTGTGTGTGTGTGTGTCCGTGTGTGCGTGTGGTTATACGAATGAAAGCCAATCAGAGGTAAATGCTTTGATCATGGTGTCAATTCGACATGGAAACATCATACTTCTCAAAACATGCAGCTCTTTTTACGCAGTTCCTCTGAATCTCACGTAATCTGTGTGTTTTATGGCGATTTGCTCAGTCATTTTGAAACCCGCTAAAACGCTATGCAGTTACAGGTGGGGGAGAGTATGATGAGGGCAAGGGACAGAGAGAGGTGGACGGTTTGGGCTGGACTACATATCACAGACGGACGAGCCAGCTTCAAGGATTTTTAAAATTCCTACTATCTCGGTCTTGATTCTTTTTAAATATCTCGCCAATACTATCACGCAATTTTAAAATTTCCTATCTGCCCTATCTCGTTTTTCTGAATTTCATACCAGCGCTATCTTCGATTTTTATTCTAGTGAAGCGGCATCTGGAGGCAAAAACTTGAACTATCTGCTGGCGTGCCATTGATGAGCTGCTCACATCTTATTATAATTACCATACTTCCACACATTGACGTCTTCTGGTCTATGGGAGCATAAAAGATAATATGAACGCGAGCTGTGAGAATAATGTAGTGTTAACTGAAAGACATCTTGAAGGTTCTAATGCAGGTAGCCACGGTCCCTAACTACATTTTCATGATAAATGAAATTCTTCATTAAAAACCGTTACTCTCTGAAACACCATTAATTCGATAGGTGCTACATAGGAAGATAATTTATCTCTCAGTATGATTCAGAAAGATGTTCCATATACAATCAATAACGCCTCATCATTTGCTATTAACATAAACTGCCGGATAGATAGCAGAGAAATTCTGAATCTGCGCCGAAATCGTTCCTCCTGCCCAACGTCTGTTGTATAGACAAGTCTTCCGTAGCATATGCAATATGGAAGACAGCATGTTAACTTCTGTTCTTCAATTTAAGTAATCGTCACTACCAGTGTCTGTTGTGTGAAGCACTAATAAGTCACCGTTGTCTTTCTTTATGGATAATTTCTTCAGTTGCTAAATGGATCTCTGTTTAACTTCACGAACGGTTTCCGCTTTTATTCTGAGGCGATTTTCTAGCAGAATTTGAAACTGACGCTGAAAATGTTGCCAAACGAAATACAAAATTATATAGAGAATATTTAAATAATTTATCTCATGGGAGTGTAAGAGTTTCGAAATGAAAAAGCTTTACGTTTATATATGCAGAGTGTATGTTTAGAAAAAAAATGAAATATAACCTAGATCGTGCTGTATTAAAGTCAAACGATAAAGAAAGTGGAAGTATCGTAGATTGAAAAGAGATGTGCTCAATAACATCGTAGGAAAGTGGGCGTGACATGATTATGAAATACCTACATTTTGAAAAATTAAATATTGCCGTTGAACTGACTCGTTCAACATAAGTTCGACGGAAATGGTGCCAGTAAGCTATAAAAAACAGAATTAATAACCTAATCAATTTCACCATTAGAAAAAAATCCAAAGTGGACAGTATTTCATCAGAAGTATGTTTAGCGATATCTTTGCGATACAGCCCAAGATAAAGTTCTTTCATATTATGTAGCAAACTTGCTTGACCCTGAAGTTCTCAGTTCTGTAATCAGTTCTCTACGTTTCCTTTTGGTATAGATTTTGATAAATGTACTCATTTCATGTTTGTGAATACGGTTTCTTTTCTTAAATATGAGAAAATTGCATCACTGATTCCATTACTTCTTTCTATCGTCGGATAAATAAATCGGAAGACTTATTTATAATGTTGTGCTGAAATTTTCGACTAGCAGCTGTCAAAGGTTAATGAAGAGCACATAGAAACAAATGAGTTAAAAAATTTATGTTTAAGATGTTTATGTACGTAGTCTGTCTTACTGTTTTACTGTCATAATAACGATATTTTAAGTTTTAAATATTTACAACTATATAAAGCAAGTCGATGGCATAATACTCATTTCGTTCTTACCTTTACTATTAGACTTCTCGACATTTCAGTTGTTGTAATGATGGCACCCCTATCTTACCTAACACACACAGCAGTCTGCACAGTGTGCTCTAGCTATTATAATCTTCGAATGTCTCCATCCCTTCCCCCATTTATTTGTTTCTTACACTGTCACGCTATGGTTTCCGAAATGATCCCACAGATGTTCCACAATTCCGTTATTTTTATTGAGTTCCGTCTGCCTACCACGTATCTTTTATATGGTGTTATTAACGTAACAGTTCTTTCCCTTTTCCTAGTGAGTCTTTCTGTCACGCAAAATAACTTAGTCTTAAAGGAACATGGCTATTCAGTTGCAGAGGTACTCAAAGCTCGCAACAATGTAAAATGTCACCTTCGACGTATTGAGCAATTTTTTTTTTTAACAGATGGCAAGTTCCAAATCTTCTCCACAGCCTACTGCCCCACTGCTCCCCCCCCCCCCCCCCCCCTCCTTTGTCAAAATATTTTCCACTCACTGCCACTTCAAGGCCGTCTTCTTCGTGATCGTGTGCTTCCTTAACTGTTCTAGTGCTATATTAAATAGACTTTAAAGGAAAATCATTCACATCTAGCTTCTTCAGTCTTTCGCCTACCCTGTGCTCGTAACTATTGCACGTAAATAGTCGATGAAATACTGTATTATTTTTGTGATCTAACTTACTGTTATTGTTCAACATTGTATCCAAGGTGCACAGGCAAAGCGAGTAGCGATCTCGACATTGAAAAATAGCTAGACAGCAGTTTAACTTCCTTTATATTGTATAGAGCAATGGATAAAAGGGTCGTAACTGGAATAGGAGTTTACCTTTACATTCAACTTGATACAGCCAGTCAAAATTTATTTAATGCATTGGTTACGGTACATTTCACGTATCACATATAAAAATGCTATGCCTGAAATAACTAGATCCAGTTGCAGTGAAAAATAATTCTTTCATTTACATCTCCTAACGATAGGAAATTCATTTTGAAACAGAAAGTTAATATTACTGTGTTACGTAACTAAGAGAGTAGCGTGGTCGAGTCGTAATAAAACTTAGAATACATCTTTTGCCATTATTTTCGAGATTAGCTTAGAAGCTGTAAATTCGGGTTAGAAATTTAAAGAAGTTTTCTGAAATGTCCTTGTGTCAACATGTAGACAGCTGGAAAAATCCACAGGAATACAACGTAATGCCTTTCTTTTGTATGCTAATTCGGAAAGCACAGCTATCAGGCTTTCGCAATAACTCTTATTGTCAGATACTTCTTACTGGGAAGGGATTTAATTCAGTTACTTCAGCCTTCGGAGAGAGAGAGAGAGAGAGAGAGAGAGAGAGAGAGAGAGAGAGAGAGACCGTAAAATTTTCCCGTCGGCTGCATATTGCATTAGCAGGCGTGCGAAGGCAGACTAAGAAGAACAACTTCTGCAACAGCACTGTGGGAAATCTGGCGTGCGGCGAAGAAGTAAGGCCGGAGGCGGAGTAAGGGGGGCGTGGCTGGGTTGGCCTTGCAGGCCATGCCTCCTCCTGCACGGCCTCTCATGAATAATTGCAGCCGAGCGGCGGAAACCGGGGGCGGCAAGGGGCGGCAGTGCCTCGGGAACCGGCATGGGCGTCGCAGCGGCCGGCAGCGGCGGCGGGCGCTACCAGGTGAGGCCGTGTGGTCCGCCGGCTCTCTGCTTCTGCGTCACCTTTCCTCCAGGCGAGCACTGCATGGCGCCCAGAGGATAGCGCTTAGGGTGGCCTTGGTCACAGGCCAAAGTGACGGAATACTTCTTTGTTACATCGCCGTCCAGATCGTTTATTTTACTGATTATGCCATGTAGCATTGCAGGGCAAAAATGGTCGTATAAAGGTACTCTTAATCGACAGGCAGCGGAGGCGACCGTCACGTCTCTAGACATTATAAGGGGCTAGCAAGTGAAAACGAGACCGATGGAAGAAAAGTAAGTAAACTGTTAATCATTTCAAAAGTAATGTCCACAACCTACAACGTATTTTTTCGCTGTGAAACGAGACGGTCAATCCCTTCACTGATTGTACTTGGGAGTGCACCTCTTCGCAGTGGCAGCCCAACGTGTTTGCAAGATTGTTGCGACTAAGTTACAGAAATTTCGTTGGGACACCATTACACGTTTTCCATACAGTCCAGACCTTTCCCCACTCGATTTTTATATTTTTGTGGCCTGGAAGAAAGAAATTCATGGTGTCGATTTGATTCGGACGAAGAGATGCAATCCTAGGTACAATAACGAGAGTTTAACATACCGAGTATAGACTGGGACGTCAATGGATTCATTGCAGGGCAGGGGATGCAGACAGAAGATCTTACGAAGTACTTTTGATCACGTTTTCCGAAAACTGTGTTGAGGAGGTAGCTCGGTAGCCCACATGCAAACGAAATATACCTTGTAGCCACAAATAGCCGGGCTTTATCGATACCGTCTACATATGAACGGGGATTAGTCATCATGATGTCGTCACTGCCACCATGGTTACGAAAGTTAATAAATCAGTCGATTAGGTGAGTATTACTGCTACAAAGAGTGAATGAGCACATTAAGCACGTCACTTATACAAATGAATTTTAGTCGTTTAGGTCCAGTATGATGGACATAGGGGGATAGTTTAATGACACTGTAAATCGTGCTCTGAAAAGTATGTGCCTAGCTAGTGCATTAAGGACGGAAAAGATCCACCATGGCTTAGCAACGAAATTTTAAAAATGCTTTAGAAGCAAAGGCTGTAGTACTCTCGGTTGAAAAGAGTACCCGCAAATGACAACAGGCAACCTTAGCAAAACATCTGCCCGAGAACACGAGAAAATTCTGGCCATATGTAAAATCGCTGAGATGATCTAAGAGTTCCACACAGACGCTCAGTAACCAGTCTGGTGAGTCAGCTGAAGATGGAAAAGCAAAACCTGAAGTTTAAATTCCGCGCGCATGATATCGTTGAAGTGCACCGTGGTTTCATTATCGCACAGAGTCCCATATGGATGAGAAAGTAATAAGCATCCTTAGCGTAGAAAATACCTAAAAGAGTTCAAAACAAGTCTGTCGCCAGTTCTGGATCGAATACCAGTTCGGTTGGACAAAAAGTACTCTA
This sequence comes from Schistocerca gregaria, assembly GCF_023897955.1. Classification (NCBI taxonomy): domain Eukaryota; kingdom Metazoa; phylum Arthropoda; class Insecta; order Orthoptera; family Acrididae; genus Schistocerca; species Schistocerca gregaria. The sequence goes on along the minus strand of NC_064926.1, from coordinate 516,900,644 downwards.
AAGCACCGGCCCCTTACTTAGCTTGTAATCGTGAATCACTCGTCCAGTGCAAAGTTCCACACGACTTGAATAAAGCGCAGGTGATTCCTGTACATAAGAAGGGTAAAAAAAAAGACCCACAAAAATACAGACCATTGTCCGTGGCATTGGTTTGATGGAAAATTCTAGAACATGTTCTGAGTTCGAAAATAAAAAAAATCTTAGAAACCGAAAATCTTATGTCCACGAGTCAGCATGGATTTAGAAAGTATCCCTTGTGTGAAACTCTGCTTGCACATTACCCACAAGATATACTGCTCACTCTGGATGAAGGACAACAGGTAGATTCCATATCTGTAGATTTCCGAAATGCATTTGACACAGTATGCCACGTCCCACTGCTAACGATGATGTGAGTATACGGAATAGTTTTCCAGATATCTGAGTTGCTCGAGGGCTTCTTAAGTAATAGAACTCAGTTGTTGCCCTCGACGGTGAGTGTTCATCAGAGACAAGGGTGTCTTAAGGAGTGTCCCAGGGAACTGTGGTAGGACCGTAATTATTTTCTATATGCTTATATGTTTTAGCAAGCAGGATGGTCAGTAATCTGCAGTTGATCGATGAAGACGCTGTGGTGTGTGGAAAGCTGTCGAAGATGAGTTGCAATGGCTTATACAAGATGGCGTATACAAAATCTCAACTTGGTGTGGTGAATGGCAGCTAGCTCTAAAATGTAGAAAAATGTATTTTAATGCGAATCAGTAGGAAAAGCAAACCCGTAATGTTAGGATAAAGCATTGATAGTGGCCTGCTTGACATTGATGCTCCGTTCAAATGTCTGGCAGTAACCTTGAAAAGCGATACAAAATTGAATGAGCATGTGAGGATTGTGCCTGAGCAGGTGAATGGTCGACTTCGGTTTGTAGGGAGAATTTTTGGAAAGTGTATTTCATCTGTAAAGGTGACCGCATATTGGAAGCTGTGCGTGCTGTTCTTGGGTACTAATCTAGTGTTTGGGGTCCTAGCCAGATCTGATTTATGGAAGACATCAAAGTGATTTGTTACCGGTTGGTTCGAACTACTGTGACGCTTCAGGAACTCAAATGGATATCTCTGGAGTGAAACGCGACGTTCTTTTCGAGGAATACTATCGAGAAAATTGAGAGAACTGGCGTTTGAGGCTGACAGCAGCTCCATTCTCAGCCGGCAACATGCATTTCGCCCAACTATTAAGGTAAGATACTAGAAATTAGGGCTAATACGGAAGCATATAAAACAGTTGTTTTCGCAGACCCTTGCGAGTTTCTGGTTCAACAATTTGTTTTGATCTTCTGATGAGTTTACTGGACGATAAACGACAGTGCAAATGGTTCAAATGGCTCTGAGCACTATGGGACTTAACTTCTGAGGTCATCAGTCCCCTAGAACTTAGAACTACTTAAACCTAACTAACCTAAGCACAGCACACACATCCATGCGAAAGGCAGGATTCGAAACTGCGACCGCAGCGGTCGAATGGTTCCAGACTGTAGCGCCTAGAACCGCTCGGCCACACCGGCCGGCCCCTGCGAGTTTAACAGGAAATTAAAGAACTCTTAGTCGTACAGCGTATCTTCCGCCATACACTGTAGGAGGTTTGTTGAATATACGTGTACAATGAAGCGCCAAAGAAAAGAGTCGTAGGTATGCGTATTCAAATACAGAGAGATGTCAAGAGGCAGAACACGGCTCTGCGATCGGCAACGCCTATACAACACAAGCGCAAACCATCTCATCTGAAATAGATAGAAATAGGCCATTAGTAACCAACATGTTGCTTAGACTGTATTACTCATCCAAATACAGAGTATTAGAGTTTGAATCTAGCGTCACACGGAGTAATATTAAGATCATATTCGTCACACACGCGAGTCCTCAACTGATACCTTGGACGAGCACTTATCTCTTTCCTTTGTCTCATACACAGATTGAGACTCACACAGTACTCACTACGTGGAAGTGCTCATCTCTAATTTCAAGTCTTGCACACGCCACTTCTTAAATATTTCCAACTTATAGTATCTTCCCGTACTCCTATTTTTTATTTATTATTAAACATACTCCTGCACTACCCCTATTTAATTTTGTATTTATAAGCCTTTATTCACCTGACCAAAAGTCTTGTCTATCCTATACACCACTAAAAGTATATATTACATAGGTGTATGTGGGGATAAGTATGGCTCTAAATGCAATTGATGTAGGGAATCAAAAAGAGTGCAGATAACTAGGTGTATGGGCCAACCACTCTGAGAGAGAAGCTAGGTGAGTCAGCCGTCTATCCAGCAACGCCACGTGGCTTACATTGCACAGGAAGACGTGCATATATCCTCCAGAGTTCGTAGTAGGAAAGAGGAGTTACGAAGTGGGGCAGTGTCGTGTGAAACTGGGATGAATACTAATTGAAGTGAGAGTCGAAGTGTGAGTTATAGCAAAAGATCCACCATCCTATCCATAAAGTGCACTGTAGCGTTAGATAATTACGAGACCATAAGATAGAGAATCACCAATGTAAAGCCATGCCCACTGGGCGGAGTTTCTCATGTGTAACTGTCGTATAAAATGTAGTGGTGTGTTTAGGTTATCTTTGAATCATAACAGAATTTATCGGAATAAAAAAGATAGTGAAAAGAAAAAGATTGATGGCCTTGGTTCAAATGGTTCAAATGGCTCTGAGCACTATGCGACTTAAATTCTGAGGTCATCAGTCGCCTAGAACTTAGAACTAATTAAACCTAACTAACCTAAGGACATCACACACATCCATGCCCGAGGCAGGATTCGAACCTGTAATAAAGAAAATGTGGTATTGCCAGAGCGTGTGTAAATTTCTAATAGTCAGATGTGCGTTATCCGTTTCCGTTGCGTAATATTCATACAGGAGAGTAATTTGTAGCTTAACTGTGGGTACTAGAGCTCATAATCAGTCATTGATGTTTTTCCAGAAATAAGAATAAATCCACTCGCTTGGCAGACCACTCATCTTGCAGGCCTGACTGCTTGATGCCACAGTATGAGCACGGCATGTGAGTGCCTCTCATAATTGAAACACAACTAGCTCTTTACTCATACGGTGTGCTGAGTGCTATTCACAAGGGATTTCAAATAGATTCCGTATTTCTAGATTTCCAGAAGGCTTCTGACACTGTACCACACGCGCGGCTTGTGGTGAAATTGCGTGCTTATAGAATAGCGTCTCTGCTATGTCACTGGATTCGTGATTCCCTTACAGAGAGGTCACAGTTCGCAATACACGGAAAGTCATCGAGTAAAACAGAAGTGGTTTCTGGCGTTACTCAACGTAGTGTTTTTACACCCTCTGCTGTTCCTTATCTGTATAAATGAATTAGAAGACAATCAGAGCAGCCTCGGTCAAGGGATATCCAAAAAGCTGTGACGAGGGTCTTGGAGGATATTACGGAAGATGAGTGCCAGAAATGTTACCGTCAATGGCAGAAGCGCTGCAAAAAGTGTGTGCAGTCAAAAGGGAACTTCTTTGAAGGAGACAACACTAAACTTGAATAAAACGGTAAGCGACATTTTCTTTCACATCAGACTCATTACTTTATTGTCGCACCTCGTATATCGTTGTACGACACACAGCTCAAGAGATATGACGTCAGGAACACTGAGATGCGTGAAAAAGTGGCGCATCATGCAAGAAGTTTTCATACATCTCTTCTTTGCCACTAAGACACACCTACAGCCGAGGCAACGTAAGAAAATCCCTAACACCTGGCGGTTCTTTTGACAACTTTCAAATACGAAGCGGAAACGGCTGTAGACGAAAATTGTAGACGTCTGTAGAGCTATGAAGAGGCGATGCCGTAGAGACAAACACGTGAAGCAGATGTACCTAGAGTACAGCAACTGTCCGGGATACCGTACTTACACTTTTATACATTACACATATTTCTTCTTCCCCCCATGAACCATGGACCTTGCCGTTGGTGGGGAGGCTTGCGTGCCTCAGCGATACAGATGGCCGTACCGTAGGTGCAACGACAACGGAGGGGTATCTGTTGAGAGGCCAGACAAACGTGTGGTTCCTGAAGAGGGGCAGCAGCCTTTTCAGTAGTTGCAGGGTCAACAGTCTGGATGATTGACTGATCTGGCCTTGCAACATTAATCAAAACGGCCTTGCTGTACTGGAACCGCTAACGTCTGAAAGCAAGGGGAAACTACAGCCGTAATTTTTCCCGAGGACATGCAGCTTTACTGTATGATTAAATGATGATGGCGTCCTCTTGGGTAAAATATTCCGGAGTTAAAATAGTCCCCCATTGGGATCTCCGGGCGGGGACTACTCAAGAGGAGGTCGTTATCAGGAGAAAGAAAACAGGCGTTCTCCGGATCGGAGAGTAGAATGTCAGATCCCTTAATCGGGCAGGTAGGTTAGAAAATTTAAAAAAGGAAATGGATAGGTTAAAGGTAGATATAGTGAGAAATAGTGAAGTTCGGTGACAGGAGCAACAAGACTTTTGGTCAGGTGAATAAAGGCTTATAAATACAAAATTAAATAGGGGTAGTACAGGAGTATGTTTAATAATAAATAAAAAATAGGAGTACGGGAAGATACTACAAACAGCATAGTGAACGCATCATTGTGGCCATAAAGATGTGAAGCCCACCCCTACTACAGTAGTACAAGTTCATATGTCAACTACCTCTGCAGATGATGAAGAAATTGATGAGATGTATGATGAGTGAGGGGAGACGATAATTTAATGGTCATTGGTGACTGGACACAAGGAAAAGGAAGGGAAGAAAACGTAGTAGGTGAAATTGGATTGGGGCTAAGAAATGAAAGAGGAAGCCGCCTGGTAGAATTTTGCACAGAGCATAACTTAATCATAGCTAACACTTGGTTCAAGAATCATGAAACAAGGTAGTATATATGGTAGAAACCGGCAGATACTAGAAGGTTTCAGATATATTATATAATGGTAAGACAGAGGTTTAGTAACCAGGTTTTAAATTGTAAGGCTTTCCCAGGAGCAGATGTGGACGCTGACCACAATCTATTGGTTATGAACTGGGGACTAAAGCTGAAGAAATGCAAAAAGTTGGGAATTTTAGGAGATGTAACATGGATAAAGTGAAAGAACCAGAGGTTGTACAGAGTTTCAGGGGAGCATAAGGGAACAAATGACAGGAATGGTCAAAGAAATACAGTAGAAGAAGAATGGGTAGCTTTGAGGAATAAAATAGTGAAGGCAGCAGATGATCAAGTCGGTAAAAAGACGAGGGCTAGTATAATAACAGAAGAGATACTGAATTTAATTGATGGAAGGAGTGCAAAATGGCTAAGCATTGATGGCTAGAGGACAAATATAAGGATGTATAGGCTTATCCCACGAGGGGTAAGATAAATACTGCCTACAGGACAATTAAAGAGACCTTTGTAGAACAGAGATCCACTTGCATGAATATCAAGAGCTCAGATGGAAACCCAGCTCTAAGCAAAGAAGGGAAAGCAGAAGGTAGAAGGAGTATATAGATGATCTATACAAGGGCGATGTACTTCAGGGCTCTGTTATGGATGTGGAACAGAACGTAGAAGAAGATGAGATGGGAGATATGATACTGGGTGAAGAGTTTGACAGAGCACTGAAGACATAAGTCAAAACAAGGCCCCAGCAGTAGACAAAATTCCATTAGAACTACTGACAGCCTTGGGAGAGCCAGCCCTGACAAAACTCTGCCATCTGGTGAGCAAGATGTATGAGACAGACGAAATACCCTCAGACTTCAAGAAGAATATAATAATTCAAATCCCAAAGAAAGCAGGTGTTGACAGATGTGAAAATTACCGAACTATGAGTTTAATAAGTCACAGCAGCAAAATACTAACGCGAATTCTTTTTGCAGACGAATAGGAAAACTGGTAGAAGCCGACCTCGGGGATGATCATTTTGGATTCCGTAGAAATGCCGGAACACGTGAGGCAATGCTGGCCCTACGACATATCTTAGAAGCTAGATTAAGGGAAGGGAAACCTACGTTTCTAGCATTTGTAGACTTAGAGAAAGCTTTTGACAATGTTGACTGGAATACTCTCTTTGAAATTCTGAAGGTGGCAGGGGTACAATACAGGGAGCGAAAGGCTATTTACAATTTGTATAGAAAGCAGATGGCAGTTATAAAAGTCGAGGGAAATGAAAGGGAAGCAGGGGTTGGGAAGGGAGTGAGACAGGGTTGTAGTCTCTCCCCGATGCTATTCAACTTGTATATTGAGCAAGCAGTAAAGGAAACAAAAGAAACGATCAGAGTAAGTATTAAAATCCATGGAAAAGAAATAAAAACTTTGAGGTTCGCCGACGACATTGTAATTATGTCAGGGACAACAAAGGGCCTGGAAGAGCTGGTGAACGGAATGGACAGTGTCTTGAAAGGAGGGTATAAGATGAACATCAACAAAACCAAAACGTGGATAATGGAATATAGTCGAATTAAGTCGGATGATGCTGAGGGAATTAGATTAGGAAATGAAGCACTTAAAGTATTAAAGGAGTTTTGCTATTTGGGGAGCAAAATAACTGATGATGGTCGAAGTAGGGAGGATATAATATGTAGACTGGTAATGGCAAGGAAGGCGTTTCTGAAGAAGAACAATTTGTTAACATCGAGTATTTATTTAATTATCAGGAAGTCGTTTCTGAAAGTGTTTGTATTGAGTGTAGCCATGTATGGAAGTGAAACATGGACGATAAATAGTTTGGAACTAATGAGGAGGTGTTGAATAGAATTGGGGAGAAGAGGAGTTTGTGGCACAACCTCGCTAGAAGAAGGGATCGGTTGGTAGGACACATTCTGAGGCATCAAGGGATCACCAATTTCGTACTGGGGGGCGGCGTGGAGGGTAGAAATCGTAGAGGGAGACCAAGAGATGAATACACTAAGCAGATTCAGAAGGATGTAGGCTGCAGTAGGTACTGGGAGATGAAGAAGCTTACACAGGATAGAGTAGCATGGAGAGCTGCATCAAGCCAGTCTCCGGACTGAAGACCACAACAACGAATCTGGGATGTCTTGCAATGTGCTGTCCAGAAGAGATCTATAGCCCCACGTGGTCTTACAAATTTATGGCCAGCCCTGCAGGATTGATGGTGTCAGTTTCCTCCAGCTCTGCTTTAGACATTAGTCGAGTCCATGCCACATCATGTTGCGGCACTTCTCTGAGCTCGCGAGGGACCTACACGATATTAGACAGGTGTACCAGTTTCTTTGGTTATCCAGTGTAGATGTAAATGGTTCGTACGTGACCGCAAACATCATTTCATGGAGGCTTTCACCGTCTCGTCTCAGAGTATCATAAATGTATTAACAGTAACGACGATTACTGTTGAAACATTTAACGGCTTACTTACATTTGTCACATGACCGCCCCTTATCTGCCACTTAACAGCCGACCCCGGACAGGTTGCCTAACGGTTTCCACGGCCAATAAATGTTTGGTATTCAACATTTGATACAGTTAAACTTTTTAGGAACCTTTCTTCAGCTATCTAAAATATTATATTTTTGTTAGTAAACACTGTCGTAGCCGTATACAAATAAAATCTTATGTGTGACCACGGCTGTGTTTACTAACAACATTTCATACAGTTATTGACCCAATGTAAAAATTTAAAGTGCTGTCTAATCTGTGTAAGCTACAGGCCTAACTTACGTTCAAGGTTTATCACAATAAGTAGTGGGCGCAAATTACCCAGACTATACTTACTGAGTATTTAAAAAGGAGAGCACTTTGCGTCTTCCACTGTTTTACACACATCACGAAGCATTTTCTCTCTAAGACCGCACACAAAACGATTAAAGGAAAAAAAATTAACGCTTATTACGTTTCCGCTGTTCATACATTTTAATTTATTACTTTTTCAGTATTGACTGTATTGCCAAGAAATATTAGACACTCTTCGCGTATACCACTGTATAGAGGGTGTTACAAAAAGGTACGGTCAAACTTACAGGAAACATTCCTCACACAAAAATAAAGAAAAGATGTTGTGTGTACATGTGTCCGGAAACGCTTAATTTCCATGTTAGAGCTCATTTTTGTTTGTTATTCCACCTACGCTCAATGGAGCTCGTTATCATGATTTCATACGGGATACTCTACCTGTGCTGCTAGAACATGTGCCTTTACAAGTACGACACAACATGTGGAGCTACTGAACATTTCAGTCGAAGTGTTCGTAC